>NW_022196906.1:46294216-46294700 GCF_008632895.1 Mastomys coucha | reverse complement strand
AGATAAGGAGGGACACTTCATATTCATCAAAGGTAGGATCTACCAAGATGAACTCTCAATTCTGAACCCTTATGCTCCAAATGCAAGGGCATCTACATTCATAAAAGAAACTTTACTAAAACTCAAAGCACAGATTACACAGCACACAATATTAGTGGGAGATTTCAATACCCCATTCTCTACAATGGACAGATCATGGAAACAGAAACTAAGCAAGGACACAGTGAGACTAACAGAAGTTATGAAACAGATAGATTTAACAGATATCTATAGAACTTTTTACCCTAAAACAAAAGGATATACTTTCTTCTCAGCACCTCATGGTACCTTCACCAAAATTGACCATATAATTGGTCACAAATCAGGCCTCAACAGATACAAGAAGATTAAAATAATTCCTTGTATCCTCTCAGATTACCATGGACTAAGGCTGCTCCTCAATAACAACATAAACAATAGAACGCCCACATACACGTGGAAGCTT
>NW_022196906.1:46281758-46290054 GCF_008632895.1 Mastomys coucha | reverse complement strand
ATTGAACTGAGTACAGGGTCCCCAGTGAAGGAGTTAGAGAAAGGACCAATGGAGCTTAGGGGTTTGCAACCTCTTAGGACGAACAAAAATATGAACTAACTAGCACTCTCAGAGCTCCCAGAGTCTCAACCACCAACCAAGGACTGCATATGGAGGGGTCTGATTGTTCTGGCAGCATGTGTATAGAAGAGGATTGCAAATTTGATCATCAATAGGAGGAGAGGACCTCAGCCCTTGAAGGTTCTGTGCTCCAATGTAGGGGAATGCCAGGGCCAATATGTGGGAGAGTGTGGGGTGGCAGGCATGGGGAGGGGGGAGGCAACAGGAGTTTGTTTTGTTGTTTTTGTTTGTTTCTTTGTTTTTTGGAGGGGAAACTGGGAAAGGAGAAATTTACATGTAACTAAAGAAAATATCTAATAAAAAAAAGGAAAAGTGAAAAAGGAAAAGTGAAAAAAGAAAAAAAAAGGAAAAAAAAAAAAAAGAAAAGTGACTTGGAGGACCGTATCAGACTATGTGACTGGGAACTTTGGAACAGGGCTCAGGAATCTGTAGCCCAATGAACCAAGCCTGCAGGTGTCCTGGTGCATACTCAAGATCCAGACACTCTGCTCTCTCTTGAAGCTAAAATCAGCCACTCAGCTCTAGGTGAGCATCACCAAGTAGAATACGTGAACCTCGGGTCATAGAGTCTCTTACGTCTAAAGGGAAGTGAACATCTTAACTGTTTTCATTATCCCAATTTTTAAATACAACCTCAAATAATTATAATTGGAGTTAGGAATATTAGCAGAATATTGTCTAGATGAACATAATTTGAAATAAAATGATCATTTGCATATTCTTCATCAGCTAAGAACCATTAATTCAACCTATATTGGTTTGTTTATATTTGGGTCTCTGTCTTATATTTTTATCCCATCAATTTAGTGGATGTAATGTGAGTCAGAATTAAGAATAGAAATGGATATGATAATTCATGTATGTAATTTCAATACCTAAGAACTTGAAGCAAGAGGACCATATGTTTAAGGTCAGCTTTGGCTACCTCATTATATTTTGTCTCAAACACCAGAAGGAAAGAAAAAAAGAAAGAAAGAAAGAAAGAAAGAAAGAAAGAAAGAAAGAAAGAAAGAAAGAAAGAAAGGAAGAAAGGAAGAGAGAGGGAGGGAGGGAGGGAGGGAGGGAGGGAAGGAGGGAGGGAAGAAGAGTGGTGTAGACGTGTGTCATGGTTTATGCTTTCACTCATTCCCAAACTCATCTATTTTTTGTGGCATCCTCTGATAGGTAAGGCTCAGAGCCATGTGGTAGGTGCAATGGAGGTGCCATGCAGATAGATTTAGTTCAGGTAAACCAGTCCAATCTAAACTCCAAGGTGTCCCCCGACGTCTCCTTCACCCTCCCAGAGGACTGTAGCCGTGGAGAGAGAGGACAGACAACAAGAATGGAAGTAGGCCTGTCGTCTCATGTTTGTTAATGGTACGGCAGAAGTAGTACTTGGTGGGGAGGGCTATTGCCCAAGCCATTCTGGTAATGGTCATCTAGTAAGAAATATTCAGTTAACAGAAAATGCCTTCAATTTTTCATAAGAGACTTTATATACATGCCTACAATTCAAGAATTTGGAAGGAATTGTGTAATTCCAGAACTGAGATGAGAGTGTTGGAGCAGGGCCATCCTGGGACAGAGTCACATTTCTGACTATCCTTGGAATTCATAAGAATACCCTGTTTTAAGAAAGCATGGAATATCCCAACCCTTCTTTGCTTGTGGGGCACCATTTCCGAGAAACCTAGATGGACCTACCCTTGTGTTAGCAGAGCTGAAAATGAAGTGGAAGACAGAGGCAGCCTTCAACCATTCTCAGGTCAAAAACAAGTGACCGTGAGTTTTATTACTTCTGTCATTTCTAGGATTATTCAAACAAAGAGACTTAGTACTTAGAATTAACATTAAGGCAGTGTTTTCTTTATGATAGACACACTTTGATCTTCGGATCAGGGTAATAGAATACTTGACAGAACAACTTAAAGGAGAAAGGATTTACGTTGGCCCATAATCTAAAGTTCCGTTCTGTCATAGTAAGAAAGGCATGGCAAGGGGAGCATGAAGTGGAGGGTCTTCACATCATAGATTACAATGATTCAGGCCAGAACCAGGGATAGATAGAGGGCTGTCTCTAAAGATCTAGTTCCTACCATTATGGCCCACCTACCAGAGGTACTGCAGCCTTTAAAACAGCATTACAATCCTAGGCCAGGTATTCAAAACATGAGCTTATTCAGAACATTTCAGATTAAACCACAGCATTCTTCCTTTCTGTGCTAAAGACTCATGGTCATTTTACACTGCAAAAATGCATTTTGTCCAACTGTAAGAGTCCAGACAATATTAACAATTTCTACATCACTTGAAAGGTGAAACTCTCTACTGAAATTCAAGGTTATCACTTCGCTATGAGCCATTGTAAAATGAAAAATAAAATTACATGCTTCAAATACTCAATGGTACAAAATATCCCCATTCCCAAAAAAAAAAAAAAAAATGAAAGAATGAAGAGACATCAAATAAGACCAAAACCCAGCAAGTCAAACATTAAATCCTGGCAACTCTATGTTCAATGTTTGTAGCGTGGTGTAGCATGATGCAAGTTCAAATGGACTCAATTTTCCCCCTACAGCCCTGCTGCCTAGAACACACATTGGTTTTCTCTCAAGCTTGCCCCCATTCAGTACCTGCCACTTTCCTCTGAAGATATTCCTTATTCTTGGCATCTTCAATACCCTAGAGTCTCCATTGCAATTCAGGTTTCACTTGTACTGTCTCATGCATCAGTCCCCCAGAACAACCCTCAAAGAATCATAACCTACTACATTTTGCCTGGCCTCACAGTCCTTTCTCTGAAACATTGGTGCATGGCTTCATGACTCCATAACTGCTGTGTTTGTATACCTTGCAAAAAGCACCACTTGGATGATGACAAGTTGCCCTTTCAGTTCACGAAGAAGTGAGGTTCCAACACATGCTGCAGAAGCCTCTGATTGCCTGCTGGATGGACCCAGAAGAAGTTTCCTCTTAGCCTTCTACGGATGGGGCCCTGGGTGCTCTCTCCTTTCAGGCCCTCTCCATTCCGGCTTTCTCTGTTCAAATGAATTTGTGATTTGATACCCTGGAACTTTCTGTGGGTGGCTCCCATGAAGAGCCTTTTCTATTGGCTCAGTGTGAAGTATACGCTTTCCATTAATGGTAGTAATCATTTTAACAACTAGAGCTACTTTGCCTGTAACTTCTTAACACTAAAATCACCTGATAATCACATAATTAGTTTAAGGAAGTCCTCAAACATGTGTACGGTCCCATGTTCTGTACATCTCAGTGAATTGCTATACATTAGAATAGCCATTCTGAAGCAATGGAGCTTCACTTAAGGTCTCACACTTGCTCTGTCAATTACATTTTTATTCATCTATCCACTATAAAAATGGGGGAAACTACAAGGTAGTTGAAACTAGAGGGAAACATTTTACAACCTCTTTGAGTCTACTCTCCTTTTGCCTACATTCATCTTTCCACACCATCTCCTCTTACATTCTCTTGGTCTTCTTTCTAAAATGTGTACTATGTCTAAACTTACACTTGTTTACATGTATATTAGAGGCTAGAATTGGCCTATGAGGGAGAACATTCAGGATTTTTCTTTCTGAGTTTGGGTCACTTTACTTAGTATACTTTACAAGTGCATCTTTTTTTTTTTCCTGAAATTTTCCTGATTTTGTTTTTACCTTCTAGCTGAATAATATTCTATTTCGTATGTGCATCGTATTTTTATTATTCAATCGTCAGTTGACAGATACCTACTTGGCTGTGCTTTTAAATGCCTTCGATGAACTACATCCATCTTTCTGCTCTGGTTTTCTGTTCACTCTCGAGGCAAAGGTAGGGAAAGGCAATGAATAGTAACCTCATCAAAGCCTGAGTGGCATGCTTTGTTAAAATGTCATCTCCCAAGTAAATTAACCCATTACCTTTGAATTTAGACTCACTGAAATCTTGAGAACATGGACGAAGTAAGCCCTGACTCCTCATCTAAATGTAACGTGACCGGATGCCAGCCTAGTGCTTGAGGAGCTCCTGTTCTCCAGGGGGAGAAAATGTGCCTGGCCATCGCTGTTTGCCTTCCTATTAGCACAGGAATCTTCCATGAAGCTCGACTCCCACTGTTCTCTGGCTTCTCTACCCTGTACCTCCAAAGTGTTCTGCATGCCCCCAACCAGTTCCAAAGGCAAAGGAACACGTGATTCGGCTTATCAGATCATAACAACAACCACACTCCTCTGTCTGAAACATAAGGCAGGAAGAATCTACTCTAACTCATATTCTCAGCCCATCATAGCATGGAGCACGGTGGTACTCCTTATCTGTGGTAGTGGGAGCATGAGGTATACACTCCAGATAATGTAACAGACTGGGATGTAAGGGAAGCGACCTGGAACCAGGAATGTGTATAAATCCTAAAGGCCCACTTTCTAAGTGACCTACTGATACAAGCCAGGACCCCACAACCTTCGAAAGATTGTCACCAACTGGTGACCAATCATTCCACACATGAGCCTAGGGGTGCGGCTTCAGAATCAAAGCATAACAATATGAAACTACATAATAATGAAGAAATATGGGGGCAAAAATCGCCACCTCTGTGTATGCAGTTTCTTAAATAAGCCATCTAAGCTAATACATTATAATCAGTAACCATAGCAGCATATGGATTTGAATGCATGCTGCTAGATTCCATGTAACTGTCAAAATCTGAAGCTGAATTAATGTTACTTTGTGTTATTTCTATTTCTCAGCAGGGGCAATTTGGTATGAAGTTTGACTACTCTGTAAAACAGAACTGGAAATCTCTCTTTTGGAAATATGTTTTAGAAAAAAAAAGAACACTAAACAAAGAAATTGAATTTCAGATTTTAAAGAATTGGATCTAACATGTAGCAAATACTTCAAAGTTGTTTTTTTCTACCTAGACTAAAATATGCCATTCTTCCCAAACCATCCAAATGATAGGAACTCTTGCTACTACTTTGTAAATAAACTAAAGATTAGAAATTTAAATAAATAACCAAAAGTTCTACTGCTGCTAGTGAGTAGCACATGAGGATCTCAAGCATGGGTACCTACATTTCACAGAGACATTCCAGACTCCAAAGTCAGATGCCTTCTGAGGACATATTAGTTTTCATTTTCAAGGTAAGAGAGCCAGTAGTCAGTTTCCTCTTATCATTTTTACCTGTGAGAAAATGTAAGCTTGGAGTAACAAAATGCCACCCAAGTCACAGAATTATGAAACGTCACAGATTCCCAAACCAAGACTTTCTAAATTATTCAAGAGTCTTGTTGCCTGTCCTGTGCCCGTGATGTTCCACCAAGGTCATTTGACACTTCTTATGTCATATGTAACTTTTGTTAGCTGTATAATGGAGGTGACATCTGTGGTTATGTCTTAAAACCCAGGTTAAGACTGATTCTCATTTCCAACCCACCCAGTGCTGATTCAGTTTCCTCTCCGAAACTCTGATGTGCTTACCCAGAGTGCAAGTTCTTTTGAGCCCTCTTCCTTGAATTGACATCTTATTCTCCACTTGACATCTTGCAATTATTTTCATATTGTCAGTGTGATCTTAAGTAGTATTCAGTTACTATGCTCAGTTTTAAACACAATCCACAAAGTTATACACACACACACACACACACACACACACACACTAGATGTCGCAGAAGTTAGAGACATTATGAACTAAGTGTTAGTGGATAAAGATCATGCTGCTTTATGGATTCTGTGTCAGGCCTGTCGCACTGTTCCTTACTTCTTCCTCCTATCTGTTTCTCTCCTAATAGTCAATATTGTCTTAAATGTACAGTATCTCTACCCTTTGATGGCATTTTCCTTTTTCATTCCTAAGTGCCTCATCGAGATCTTTTTTTTTTCTTTTTCTTTAAGACCAATCATTCCCAGAGTAAATTTACCCCAAATAAATTCTACTGACAACTGTCAAAAAGGAGATTCACTTTTTTATTATACAGCAAGAAGTCCACATGTTGTAAAGACCACTACTTGAAGAATAGCTCACCTAAGAAGGAAATAAATACATATGACTCCAACTTCTCTTGAGCTGTCCAGCCTGTGGAATAATGAGACCACATAGAATTCACCAGTGCTGCCTCTCAAACTCACCCACCTACTTGGGACCCTCAGCCAACGTAACTGTAAAAACCATCTAATCTACAACTGTAGAAGCAAATTTTTCTAAAGGCTGACAAAAGCAGAACAACCAGATAACCACAGGCCAAAATGACCACAAGGTTTCAGCCCGCTATTTAGGTTTCTGAGCTTGAGTCACTAGCATTTAATGGTAGTAGGTTGTAAGTGTCTGATTATCTATTTTGGTTTACAAAAAAACAGAAAGAAAAAAATATGTAGGGTTTTCTGGGGTTTCCATTTCTGACGGGATGGAAAGTATTAACACTCAGAAGGCAGCTGGCAATGGAAACCCGCTTTGACTTCTTGCTGCTGTGTGATGGAAGTCTGTGGGAAGCAGATTTGCAGAACAAATGTTAAAGGCTATCGTTACCATGTCTGCCACCCTTTGTCCATAACCCCAAAAAGCAGTAGCCTTTGAGATTTTAGAATTCTTGACTCAACGTAGTTTCTAGGAGTGCTATTTGGTTTCAAAAAATCTGAACAAAATAGGCATGAGAATAATTGTAGGCTTTATTTACCTTGCTTCTGGAAGTAGTCCCATGTTTCCCATAGAAACACAAAAACATCTGATTACAGAGTACTCTTCCAAATAAAAGACTCTGACAAGACCATGTGCCCCAAGTCTACCCTTCCAAAATCTAAGATCCCTTGGAATTGCAGAACACATCTGGACCCCAGGGTTTCAGATGAAAGATTACAGATCTGCAACAGCATTGGCTGGGAGCACAGTGAGGATTGGAGAAAAGGGAAATGGCTCCCGGAGCCCTATTTTCAGAAGCACCAATTAGAACATAGAACAGAACATTGGACATGTGTTGTAGACACTGTAGAACCATGGAGAGGTGAGGGCAAGACAAAATCCTGAGGAAATGGCCTGTGAGAAGCCTGCTGTTTACTTGTCCATCAACCCTGAGAAGCAGAATAATAAGGCCAGAACCATGAAAGCTTTCCAACCTCCATTTATTTAAAATTTTTTTTAAAAAATCTAATAACTTAAGGCTTAGGGATATAGCACAGTCAGGAAAATATATGCCTTGCAAATACAGAGACTCAATTGTGATCCCCAGAACCTACATTAAAAAAAAAAAAAACCCAGATATATTAACAATACTTTGTAGTCCCAGTGCTGAAAGATAGAAACAGGCAGATCTCTAGGGCTTGCTGGCTGGTCAGCCTAGCTTATTTGATGAGTTCTAGCCCAGTGAGAGATCTTGCTCAAAACCATAAGAGGATGGTGCCCGAGGAAGAACACCTGAGGTTCTCCTCTGGCCTCGACCACAAGTCTGCCTCCTGCACACAAAAACAGCTAATGGACTGTGATCTTTAATGTTTCTTCAGTGTCTGTTTAAGTTTCAGGGAAAGGAGGATTATTCTTAAAAGAGAAAGTATAAATATGGCTATCTAAAATGTTTCCCAGGGCCTGGAAATATGGCCCCATGTTAAGAGCACTGGCTGTTCTTCCAGAGGATCCAAGTTTGACTACTAGCACCCAGATGGTGGCACACAGTCATCTATAACTCCAGTTACAGAGGATCTGGCTAATACTGCATATATATGTTATACAACCATACATGCAGGCAAAACGTACATATAATACGTACATATAATAAAATCAAGGATTAAGGACTTTCTATTCTATGTCAGGAGGAAAAGCAGCTTCCAGAGCATTCTTTGATGTGTTGAGTGGAACTTAGCAGAACCTGTACCTTGAACAGGAAGCCAACTTCTTTGTTCTCTCTTCTGTAAAGTGTGTGTCGGAGCCTGAGTTCCTTCTGAGCATGACTGTGCAGTTTTGTTCTTGCTCCTTTATTCTGAGCCACTTCAAAGTGCAGTAAAGATTGGTAAATCAGTCTCTTATCTCTAAGCGATGGCTTTACAACAATGCTTTCTGTTTGATGTGACCATCCTATTTATTCACAGTACGTGCTTGGCAGCTTGTTGGTAGCTGATGGTTCCAGATCAGTATCTGCTACTAGAGGGAGATCATAGGCTAAGCAGGACTCGTATTCTCTGTGTGTTGTCCAATTGAGCTCACCCCCC
>NW_022196906.1:46280725-46281602 GCF_008632895.1 Mastomys coucha | reverse complement strand
CCCGCCAAGCTTTCAGCCCACTTCTTTCTCCATTTGGACTTGAAATTTCCATTTTCCCTTACTCAGATCTCCTTTTTGGAGAGTTTGATTGACCCTCAACTTTAATTGCATTCTCTGTAAATTTCTCAGAATACCATATGTTTCTTCGTCATACTCAGCAAATATTACATTATCTCTGGGCTTATATATGTTGATGTGTATTTTCCTACTAGATACTATGCCATTTAAGATCAAGATCCAAGACTGGCTTTTGTTGTCATTTAGTTTGATGGAGTTTTCAGATTTAATTTTTTTATTTTGTTTTGTTTTGTTTTGGGGTTTTTTGGCTATGTTTTGTGGGTTACCTTTTATTTTTGTTGGTGGTAATGTTATTTCTATGTACCCAGTCAGTGCCTCATTCTTATACATGGAGATTGACCAGGAAGCATTTGTTATTCCAATGCATTAAATATCCCCAATCTTTACTATGCTGAAGCCATAGGAATTTTAACTGGGCTGTTTGGTATTTTATGAAAAGATTTAGCAAAAGCAGAAATGGCTGTAAAGTAGGAAACATCAACTGAAGGGTGGGGCCTAGAGCAAGTAGATCTAGTGTGCACAACTTTAAGAGTGGGATTTGGAACTCTAACCATGATGAAGAGGATAGTGTCCGGAATGCAAACCCAGCACTGACCCATCCCCAGTGCACTCTGTCCTTACAGAATCTTGCTTTAGAATGAACACTTTGGGAGATGGCGGCGCGGTGGAGCCTTTAGTGACGTGTGGAGACAGAAAGAACTGTCAAGGAACTCAGACCATTGAGTGGGTGGTACTTGAATGAACCTGAAGAATCTGGTTTATTGAGTCAGCTGACAGTAGAAAATGAAAAGTAGTGTGG
>NW_022196906.1:46274791-46277366 GCF_008632895.1 Mastomys coucha | reverse complement strand
ATTCAACAAAGGGGTAAGTCTTATGTTTTGTGAATAAAAGGAACAAATGTTCATTGAAAAAAAAAAAAGAATGAACACTTTGACGGCCCATTGTTTACTATGGCAAATGGTTAATTACAACTTGTGTTGTTATTGAAATATCAGTAGAAATCTCTCTCCCACTGATACTAAACTTTATAATTCATCATTCACAAAGCCTTCTTTAATCAACTTTTTTTAAGTACTTAAATTGTTGTCAAACCCGTTCCTTTCCTCCATAATGGTCTGAGGATGGGTTTCAGGTGATATATTGACTGTGTTCTCCAAAAAGAACATCCTTCTTAAGATCTTGAAAACATTTGTCTTCATGAATCTGAGCCCAAGCCACAGTAAACACAGAATAATGAGTAGCATCTGTCACCCTTAATGGCAAGGGATGTCAAGGACTCTCAAGCCTCTGTGTATTTTTATGGCAAATAAAATAAATTGATCCACACACTCAGTGAGTCTGTCAATCAACACTTGTGTGGGTGCCAACCATGAGTTACGTCTGGCAGTAAAACAACATATATCACACTATGTTTGCTTTCATGGAGTTTATAGTCCAAACAGAGGATCAAGCACGAAAGCAAATAGAAGCCGTAAAGAATTAGGATGACTAAGACAAGAGAAGCACATATAATTGACCAAGGAAAACTTTAGAGTTTGGGAGTAAGGGAGTCATAATGGTTTTCTAACTATAGGTTTAAAACTGAACAAATGAGGATGCGGAAGTAGGGGAAATACCAGGGAAACAAAGTAGTACAAGTGTGAAGGTAAAAGGTGATTGAAGGCTATGTTAGTCAGATTTCCATAGCTGTAACAAAATACTTGTGATAATCAACTTATAAAGAGTGGAGGTTTATCTTGGCTCAAACTCTGAGGACTATAGTGGAGCTCTGTATCATGGTGGGTAGCATACAGTAAAGCAAGGATTAACCATATGATCAGCACACAAGAGAGCAGAGAGGGAAGACATCAGGGTGCCACTGTCTCCTTTAAAGTCATGCCCGCACAACATCCTACTAAGCCACATCTGTTAAAGCTTCTATCAGCTTCTATCCAATCTGTTTTTAAGCCTTTAACACATGGGCCTTTTGGGGAGTGTTTCAGATTCAAGAAATGGGGAGATAGGGCAGTTGATAAAGGGGTTGTCAACCAATCATAGCACCTACATTAGATGCCCAGAACCCATATAAAAACCAAGCATAGTGATGCAAGCATATAATCCTAGCACGGGGAGGTGGAGACACAGATTCCTAGGATTGACTGGCTAGCCAGCCTGGGTACCTGGTGAGTTCCAGGCCAATCAAAGCCATAGCACTGTCTCAGAGGCAGATCAATAGACACACGCAGATCCTCAGGCTCAGAAGGGAGAACTGGGCTTGAGATACAATCAGGGTTCGAACACTGGAGGGCCGTGTGCCATGCTGAGCAGTTTTGATTATATTCTTTTTCTATTGAGGCACTAGAAGTTTCCTGAAGTGTAGAGTGTCTTGATTAGATGTGTGTTTTAGACAGTTCACTCCAGCTGCTATTCAGATCTTCGATGATAAACTCTGCGACCTGATTCTCAGTTTATTGTTTGTATCAGGTCCATAAGTGTGAGAACAAGTCGGGTCTGACTCTCTTGGACTCTTTTTCTTCTGTTGGTTTGTCTTGTCCAACTTCAATGTGATAGTTTGTGTTTTATCTTACTGTATTTCATATTTATTATATATTATATTATATCAATAGTTATTGTATTTTTTAAAAATGAATGAATGAATGAATGAATGAATGAATGAAAACCTACTCACTAGGGTAAAGGTTAATGGCTGAACTGTCACTTATACCTGCCAGGAGAGGGAAAAATCTATTTTCTCCAGTGGAGTGACACTGAGTATATCAACCATTCCAGGGCAGTCCTCATGTTCAGGAGCAGCTGACCAACATATAATAGACTACATTTTTTATGTGCTTTTATTTAATGACAGTTTGGTGGGTTGTTTTGGGCTGCTTGTTTTGTTTTGTTTTCTATTTGGGTTTTATTTTCTCGGTTTTATTGTTGTATTAGGTTTTTGTTTTTGTTTTTTTGAGAAAGAACTTAAAGTTGGATGGGTCAGGAGACAGGAAAGTTGTGGGAAGACTTAAGAAAAGGAAAGAATATGATCAAATATATTTAAGTTTAAATTGTTTTAAATTAAAAAATATACTAATAATTAAAAAAACCCTTGGGACCTAGAAGCATATTACTCATCCATCACAGTATTTTAAATGCCCTGTGAGCACTAAATGCTCTTTTAAGCTCTATAAATATAGCAATGGGCCAGAGTCACAATTCTCTTCTCAAGGCATATTCTATCAGGGCTAAATGGACATTAGCCAGACAAGTGAGGAGATAAATAAGAAAAACAAAACAAAACGAAACAACAACAACAACAAAAGAACAGATACTAATACCAAGTATCAGGCAAAACATCAGTGGGGCTGATAGAAGCACATGCTCAGTGGAGCTGAGAGAAGCACCAGTGGCTTTAAACTGCATGCTTAGGAAGACATCTCTGCAGAATCTGAA
>NW_022196906.1:46274528-46274781 GCF_008632895.1 Mastomys coucha | reverse complement strand
AAAAAAAAGCAGGCACTGTGCAAAATTGAAGGGAAAAGAATCCAGGAGAAAAATCAGTGAGTGTTAACACACATAATTGACATTCCAAGGAGAGCTCAGAGGATGAGATAAAGACCTAAAAATCACCACTGAATATTTTTAAAGTCATGGGACAGAGCTGGTCATTAGGAAGAAGGTAAAACTGGAAATGAGACAGATGACCAAGAATACATTTACTTCATGCTGGAAAAAAATGCAAATACATTGTTTTTTA
>NW_022196906.1:46238686-46274504 GCF_008632895.1 Mastomys coucha | reverse complement strand
AAAAAAAAAGATAACCTGGCACCATATAATTCAAGAGAAGGATGAACGGCTTCAGAATGTGATTAAATTATTCATGAAGATGAGCAGTGCCCAGAACAGGATCACAGGATGGCTAAACGAGTGCTGCAGAGAAGAGAAGACGCTGATAGTAGATGACAGAACAGTAGCCAGAAAATTTGGTGTTAGTAAAAAGAGATAAGAAAGGAACCGAGCAAATGTGGAGCATTCTTTCTGGAAGGAGAGCTGTTGGGAAAGTTCAGGAGCATAGGAAAGGTATGTTTGTGGGAAAGAGGCAACAAAATAAAGAGATCTTTTTAAAAAACACATGACTATTGGTAGGACTATGAAATTGTTGTCACTATGGAGAACACCATGGCCACTCCTCAGATATTAATCATATAATGATTGCCATGATCCAGCAATCTCATCTCTGGACATAGACCCAAAAGAATCAAAAGCAGTACTCTGCTCCTCCCAGTTCCAGAGACATCTGTATCTTCTTGTGAAGTGCCAGCCTCATCTTGTAGACAAAATGGTGAAGGTCTGTGTGAATGGATTTGGCCGTATTGGGTGCCTGGTTACCAGGGCTGTCTTCTGCTCTGCACTTGGCAAAGTGGAGATTGTTGCCATCAGTGACCCCTTCATCGACCTCAACTACATGGTCTACATGTTCCAGTATGACTCCACCCATGGCAAATTCAACAGCACAGTCAAGGCTGAGAATGGGAAGCTTGTCATCAACAGGAAGCCCATCACCATCTTCCAAGAGCGAGATCCCGCTAACATCAAATGGGGTGATGCTGGTGCTAAGTATGTCATGGAGTCTACCGGCATCTTCACCACCATGGAGAAGGCCGGGGCCCACTTGAACGGTGGGGCCAAAAAGGTCATCATCTCTGCCCCTTCTGCCAATGCTCTCATATGTGTGATGGGTGTGAAGCATGAGAAATATGACGACTCCCTCAAGATTGTCAGCAATGCACCCTAAACCACCAACTGCTTAGGCCCCCGGCCAAAATCATCCATGACAACTTTGGCATTGTGGCATGACCATGGTCCATGACATCACTGCCACTCAGAAGACTGTGGATGGCCCCTCTGGAAAGCTGTGGCATGATGGCCGTGGGGCTGCCCAGAACATCATCCCTGCATCCACTGGTGCTGCCAAGGCTCTGGGCAAGGTCATCCCAGAACTGAACAGGAAGCTCATTGGCATGGCCTTCTGTGTTCCTACCCCCAATGTATCCACTGTGGATCTGACATGCCTCCTGGAGAAACCTGCCAAGTATGATGACATCAAGAAGGTGGTGAAGCAGGCATCTGAGGGCCCACTGAAGGGCAGCCTGGGCTACACTGAAGATCAGGTTGTCTCCTGTGACTTCAACAGCAACTCCTACTCTTCTACCTTTGATGCTGGGACTGGCATTGCTCTTAATGACAACTTTGTAAAGCTCATTTCCTGGTATGACAATGAATATGGCTATGACAACAAGGTGATGGACCTCATGGCCTACATGGCCTCCAAGGAATAAGAAACCCTGGACCATCCACCCCAGCAAGGACACTGAGAGCAAGAAGAGGCCCTCAGTTGCTGAGGAGTTCCTACCCCAACACTGAGCATCTATCTCCCTCACAATTTCCATCCCAGACCCCATAATAAGAGAAGGGGCCTAGGGAGACCTCCCTACTCTCTTAAATACCATCAATAAAGTTCACTGCACCCACAAAAACAAAAGAATCAAAAGCAATGTTTTGAGATATCTGTATGCCAACATAAATAATCTTATTCTCAGTAGCCAATACGTAGAAGTAACCAAAGTCCATCAATAGATAGAGGAACAAAATGTGCTACCTATGGACACATGCCACAGCATGGACGTTTGAAGATGTGCTAAGTATAAACAGGCAGGGCATAGAGAGCTAAACTATTGGATAAGTATGCTGATCTGAGAGATGGAGAGTAACCCATCCATATGGAGTGAAGCTGTAGTAGAAAGGACAGGGAAACATTGTTTAATAGATGCAAGGTTCTTGTCTGCAGGAGTTCAGAGATGATTTTCACAATCATATGAATGGTCATCCTAAACATTTTTGTCAGGAACATTTTAGAAGGAGTCGTTTTTTTATGCAGGCAAACTGCAAAAGGCTAAACATTAGAAGAGACATCTCTTCCATGGCTGGAAAGAGGGTAGACCTGAAGCTGAAAAGGCTGAGTCTTCAAACATGTGGGAAGAAAAATAATGGCAACATGTCTGTGAATCTGTGTTCTCTCAATTTTAAGTTAAGAATGCAGTGGTGACGCATACCTTTAATCCCAGCACTTGGAGGGCAGAGGCAGGTGAATTTCTGAGTCCAAGGCCAGCCTGGTCTACAGAGTGAGTTCCAGGACAGCCCGTGCTACACAGAAAAACCCTGTCTCGAAAAACTCAAAACAAACAAACAAACAAACAAAAAGAATGCAGAGGTGACCCGGCAGTGAGACTCCCTCCATTCTCAGCTATCCACAGAAGATCGTTTCCACAGTGTAAGCAAATCTCATGTTTGCTTTCCTAGCTTCTGCTGGCCGTTTTCCTCTGCAGGTCCAATCTATTACCAATGAATAATTCATCTCATTTCACAAAGAAATACGGATTTTTATGTTTGAGAACATTCAGACATGAAATTCAGCATGCAAATCACTTCTTTTGTCCCAGCTTTACAGTGTCTGTAAAATCATGAGAGTCCATCTTAAAAGCAGTTTACATGTTGACAGCTCACATTGTAATCTTGGACTAGTTAGAAGAAGCATGAAGGGAGAACAGCGCAAATGTATTTTGGATTTTCATCTTCACAGAGGAGCATTATGATGGAATCCTGCAACCCTATCACTTAGAAGACTACCGCAGGAGGATGCAAACCTGAGGTGAGGTCAGCCAGGAATACTAAGGACCCTGTACTAAGAACACTAAAAGGGAAAAACCTGAATCATGATATTTAAGATGCCATTCCTTTTGTAAACACTCCTGATTCACAAAGTGTACCCAAGGCAACTACAATGTAATGGGACGCCATGGTCACTCTCTGCCACTCACCTGTTCTCTGCGCCATTGAGAGCAGAAATGGCCTCGGCTGGTGTGCACTTTATCCTAGCACACATGGATGGCAATATTGAACCTGCTTACCAAATCTAATGGACATCCATATGTTTGTTTTCAAAGGGGCAGTTTAAGGCCCTGACATTTTAATTATGGAAGTGGTGCATTTGTTTAATTTAGAAATATTTCTATATCTGTGTAAAATATTTGTAAGTTTTGTTTTGAGAGTCTAACCAAGACCTTGCTAACCAGCCCTGGCTGACTTCAAACTTGTGAATACCCTACTTCTTCAACTGAATACCGGGGTTATGGGTGTATACCACCACATCTAGCCTTACATTTTAACATTCTAAAATGTTAATAATTCCATAGTAGCATCAAATGACTCCTTAACATTTGAGCTCCTTCTATTTATTTATTTGTGTTTTAGTAAAAGCCCAAATAGCCTCCAGTTTACAATCGGTTCTTGTGTTCTATTGATGTCTATCAGTCTGTAGGCTCATTCTCTCTCACCCTGTCTTCCTCCTTCCTCTCTCTGTCCCATGCCCATGCCTACCCCAACCTTGCTCCTCTTTCTCCTCAGTTGAAATTTACTAACGGGTGCTGACCTGTGCTGGGGCCTTCTGTTTACTTAAGCTGCCATGAAAAAGCCACCACAAGTCAGGTATACCTGCACTACCACCTGCAGACTTAAGTCAGAGATCAGGGAGTTCAAGCCTCAGCTACACAAACAGTTAGTGGCTTCCCTGGGCTACAGGAAAGCCTGACTCAAAAGAAAGATAAACAAAATCAGAAATAAAAAAATAACAACAAAACCCCATGAGCTAGGTAGTTTAAACAGTAAGAAATGTACTTATTTCCTGGGTGACCAATAGAATTTCCTTATACCTAAAGACTACCTGTATAAACTCCCAATCTTGGTGCTACTTTAGGGCAACAACTACTGGCCAGATTTGATCACATAACGTGGTCACCAGGCATTGAATAAGTAGCTTTTAGGTGTCTGTATGTGGTGAACATGGTACTGAGCACTGCAGAGGGGAGAGAACAAGCAAGGCCCTCTCCTTTACAAATGGCATTGGCTAGAGGCAGAAAACAGCATGAGAGAATGCCATAGCTCTGCAAGGCTAAGTAGCAATCAGGCACGGGGTGAGGGCACAACAGCATCACCCCTCCTCTCCGCCACATCGAAGCCCAGGGTGCTATCTAAAAAAGAAGAAGAAGGAGGAGGAGGAGGAGGAGGAGGAGAAAAGAAGGAGGAGGAAGAGGAGGAGGAGGAGGAGAGGAAGAAGAAGAAGAAGAAGAAGAAGAAGAAGAAGAAGAAGAAGAAGAAGAAGAAGAAGAAGAAGAAGAAGAAGAAGAACCTAAACTAGATCCACACAAAGAATAAATAATCAGAATTACAATGAATAAAATCCAGCACCGGGAAATGGTTTTCAATATTCACTATCCTTTCCATCATTAGACCTAAGGTAATTGTACTGTGGACTGATTGTGCCAAATCTGGATATTTCAACTTATGTCTGCTGGGAATGTCTTGGATGACATTACAGGCAATACTGCAATATGTCTGGGTTTTCGTATGTAAAGGTGTAAGAGAATTAAACCCTGTACCTATTTAAGCCATGCCCCCTTGCTAATCTCTTTAAATTAAAAACTATGTAGCAGGGTCCTGATCCTAAGTGAAATTGAGTATCACTCAATCACTGGCAATACAATATTTAAAGTAAATTAGCAAACAAAGGAAAGTATAGAAAATGAATAATCATGGCAAGTCTGCAGAGGCAAATGACCATTGAGGGGAGCAGGTAGGAGCTTCCAAAGTCTCCTTAAGGTTCCTTAAATGAAAGATAAAAAGTCTGATCTCTTCTCATGAAATGCTCAGGGCTCATGGGACCTGTGCAAGGCTGCTGATGTCTGCGGATAATGAAAGCAAACATTCTCTAGGCCCTAAGATTTAGCAATTTCTCTCTCCTAGCCTAACTCTTCCTAACCATTAGAATGCATTCTTCAGGGACTTTGTGTGGAGTTACAGCATGAAGTGGTTCTGCACTGATATGAATACAAGACTAAAAATGGAAGTTTCTCTTCATGAGGGTTTGTAAGTATTCTTACAAAGACTGACATTGGTGTCTTGGGGAGATGACTCAGTAGGTACGCTCGATTGTGTAAGCATGAGGGACTGAATTCAGATCTTCAGCACCCCTGTAAAAAGCCAGGCACAGCCCTGCCTCTGTAGAGACAAGAAGATTCCTGGGACTTGTTAAGGTCCAGGTTCAGTGAGAGACCCTGTCTCAATGTGGGAAGGTAGAGAGTGATAGAGGAATACGGCCGACCACAAACAGAATGCACATACATATATGCACACACATGTATACAACACATACACAGATGCACATATACACATATGCACACATACATGTAAGCACATGTGTATACACAGAGAGAGAAACAGAGAGAGACAGAGAGACAGAGACAGAGAAGCGGGGAAATGTTTATGCCCCAGCTAACCACAAAAGCAGCAAGAAAAGCAAACGGAAGAGTGGTGAGTTAGTCCATCTCTGTGGCTTAGAACTAAAGGCTGGATTCATACTCGCAGTTATTAAACAGGCCGGAAATTACTGCAGGGAGGTTCATTTCCTTGCCCCATGTCTTTTGGCATCTATCAATGAGGTCTTTCTGGCCGCACATAATGTATCACTGCGTCTTTTACACAAAACCTGTTGAAAGATGTCACTACACACTGCTTCCAATTTTCTTCTAATTTTCTCTTACCACAATCTAATTCGATTTTCACCACCACTCCTGATGACTGTTTTTCCAAGTTCACCAATAATCTCCATTGGCAGAATGGAATTTCATGTCACTGTTTAGGCCTCATATCTACCCAATCAATGTACTGGCAGCTTCTGATATATTTGGTCATGTTCATCTTTTTGCAAACATTCTTCTCAGTTGCCATTCGTGACTGCACACAGACTGCCCGTTTGACTGCTGTGTTCTCTTCTTCAAGCCCAGGGCTTTCCCTTTGAAATATTTCAATTTCTATACATTCCTTTGAGATCTGAAGGTTTTGCACACATGGTAAAAGAGTAGCCCTGCCAGGTTTCTATGTCTTGAGATCTTGGCCTCTGTAGCTATCTACCTGGCAGTACTGAGAAGATGTCCAAAGGGTCTCTCAAAGGTGATATGCCCACACTGAGCTCTTGATCCTTTGACCCTCCTCATCTTCAAACCTTGCACACATTCGTCCTTCAACAGGCTCAAGTCAAGAATGTCAGGCATAGTGTTTAACTTCCTCCAAGTTGAGAGGGACTTTTTTTTTCTTTTCTCCAATATAAAGGGATCCTAGCCAAATGTCACAGACTCATGTGAAGAAGGAGCTCATGAGTACCATGAATATTCTTCCTCCTAGTTTTCCCTACACAGAATGTAGCTACTGACCAGGGTGTCTGCTCTACAGAAATGGAAATACCCAAACTTTCCTTGGATTGCTGAAAACTAGGTTTAAACTGACACTTGTTCCTGGGAACCTAAAATGTCACTGTGGCCTAAAAGGCCAAGTGGGGGTTTATGGAAGTCAGGGGATAATGGAATTTCGGCTTTAATCTCAGAGTAGGTCCATAAACCTATTCTGTAATGTATTTTCATATTACCTTTACATTTAGATGGAATCAGCATTCTTAACTTTCATAATATATGACATCCTTAACTAATAGTAAAGTTAGTGTAATAAAATATAATGCTAAAATCATAAATTCATTTTTATTGGATATTTTCTTTATTTACACTTCAAATATTACCCCTTTTCCCAATCCACCCCCAGAAACCTCCTATCCCATTCCCCCTCCTACTGTTTCTGGGGCGTGCCCCTACCCACCTACCCACTCCTACCTCCCTGCCCTCGAATTCCCCTACACTGGGGCATCGGGCCTTCACAGGACCAAGGGCCTCTTCTCCCACTGATGCCTGACAAGGCCATTCTCTGCTACATATGAAGCTGAAGCCATGGGTCCCTCCATGTGTACTCTTTGATTAGTGGTTTAGACCCTGGGAGCTCTGATTGGTTGATATTGTTGTTCTTAGAACTAACTTACCAAGTTCTGGATGTCACAGCAGCACTTGTGTGACTTTGGGAAGACAATCTAGTTTTTCTGTGCCTCCTTTAATCTGTACAATGAGATAATAGCCCCCTTATGGGTGGTACAAGGATTAAAGGTGTTTGTCAACTGCTAAGACTAGCATCTGCTCTTGGTAAGGCTAAGTGAATGTTAAAAGTGCTGAATACTTTGCATTATCTTCAAGTATCTCTCAATAAGTTAGGAAACCCCTTTTGGAAGGTTTTGCCTTCAAAACATCTTTCTTTTCACCATCCCCCCTGCTGTCACCATGGAGCAGCCACCACTAAGTCCTGTCTAGTTACTACAGCAACGCCTTAGCGGGGCAGGTCGGTATTCATGATCTTCTGACATGACCTTGGAATATCCTCTTTCACATGCACTCAAACCCAGCTGTAATGGTTTGAATGAGAAATGTCCCCCATAGTCTCGAGATATTTAAATACTTGGTCCTCTGTTGGTGGAACTGTCTATGGAGGTTTAGAGGAGTGGTCTTGGTGGAGGGAGTACGTCTGGAGGTGGGCTTTGAGAGCTTAGAAAGCATGCTGTCTCCACTCGTCAGAACCTTTGTCCTTATGGTAAAGCACGTTTTCTGCGCCAGCTCCTGTGATGGCTGGTTGCCATGCATCCTGCCATGACAGTGATGGGCTCATATCCATCTGGAATTGTAAGGCCAAAGAAGCCCTTCCTTCTCAGTCATGTTGTTTTCTCAGAGTAACTGAAATGTTGCGAATAAGCCAGCCCTAGTTGTCACTGGCTACTTCTCAAATACTCTGTCTGGGCTTACCTTCATGGCATGCCTTCTCCTAGAGCACCACTGCCTTCAGCTTCTTCACCGTTCAACCCTCCTAATGTTTGCTTGTTTGCTTCCAGATATCTCCTTTTTAATGTAACTATTCTGGCCAACTCTATTTAAACCATGCCTGGGACCCCGTAAGTTATCCCAGGCAGCTCTCATTCCTGTTGCACTTGGATAACACCTTTCACCTTCAAATATGTTTTGTCTACCCCCATTTACCAGCTCCATCGTGTCCAAAGGATATTTGATCCACTTGATGAAGTCTTGGAGGAGTGAAACAGAGGCATCCCAGAGAAGCCCTGGATTAGCACCTCCAGCAGTGTGTCTCCCAGGAGCAAGGACTGATCACTGGACATCACTAAAAATAGACTTGCTTCTATCTGGCTTTGCAGTCACTTATGTCCATCCTCCTCTGCTTGGCTCTCAAAGGCAGCAAATAGGGAGGGCCCTGCACAGGTAGAAGAAAGTAACAGGACCTGGTAACCAGACAAAAGGGAAATTAAGTGGAACACTGACCCAGAAGGCAGGTAG
Organism: Mastomys coucha; assembly: GCF_008632895.1. Classification (NCBI taxonomy): domain Eukaryota; kingdom Metazoa; phylum Chordata; class Mammalia; order Rodentia; family Muridae; genus Mastomys; species Mastomys coucha. The sequence goes on along the minus strand of NW_022196906.1, from coordinate 46,265,982 downwards.
CGGCTTCTGAACTGGGACTGCTACCACTGAGAGAAATTTTTGTTTTTGAGTGAGATAGCACATAACAGCAAAGCTCTCAGGGACGTCCAGCCCCAAGACGATAGCAGCAGGCTCTGGATTTCAAAGAGGTTTGGGTTTCTTTCCGTTTATATGATTTTTTTTTTTAACTTCAGAGACTCCAGAAATAAATCAAGAGGGCCTGTTGGGCACTTGGAGGACCAAGCCAAAGACGCCTTCCACAGAAAGAAAGACACAAATGGATGGGAATGATGAGGAAATGTTTCTCAGACTCAGAAGACAGAGGCGGGGCCTCCAACTGGGACTTCCCAAGAAGGAAGTGAGCTGATGCAGGGATGCATTCATCGGGGAAGTCATGAAGAAATCTTCCCTGGATTAAACAAAGACTCAGTTCTGCAACTTTAAAGTGCTCATTTAGTTGCACTCAGTGTCTATGGAGGTGGGGAGGGGTAATTCTTTTAATTGCACTTATTACTTGGGCAGACCCTAGCAGAGTTTCTAAATGCCAATATAAAAATAGGTTCAAGCTGTTCAACACAAAAACTATGCTAAATACAAAGAAAGAACCATCATGAATTGGACTGACACACAAGCCAGAAATAAAGAACAATCTCCCCAAACTCTCAGGATTCCAACCACAAACCTCCTACAAAGAGAACCGCACAATACTTCTTGGCATCCAAGACAAGTGAGTGTCAGCATAAAAGGAGTCAGGGATTACATCACCTACCTATTCCATCCAAGGACATACTCTAGGAAGTTAGCAGCCGCAGACATGAGTCAAAGGAGTCCCTAAAGGGCACAAAGTAGAGAAAACAACCATGAAGGGAGAGCCTATGTCTTCATACTTATATTTATGTGTAATTTTCCACTTAGACAATTACATGTATATTCGTGTGTGTGCATATACACAAATTTAAGTCTAAATTTGAGATAATAGTGTGGCTAGAAACATGTAAGTACTAACTAACATTTATACAAGTAGCAGACTTTCTTACCAAGAAAATCTAAAATATCTATAAGTTCATAAAACTTTAGGGAAGGAGAACAGAGACAGGGAGTAAAAGTTTCCTTAAGGTTATAAGTAAGTATAGAGAAATGAGCACACTATTGGTGTGGAAGGGGAGATGGCCCTGATGGAGGGATGGAGCTGGCATCTCCTTTTGATAGTAAATAGTAGGAACTGAAGTAAGTGCTCTTATAACAGTGAATATAATAGGTAACATTTAGAAGAATGGGGTACGGTCTCCATTTACCACAGAAAACACAGATAACAGTACCCCAGTGAGTATAAAAAAAAATGAAATAAGCTAGGCAGTGGTGGCACACGCCTTTAATTCCAGCACTTGGGAGGCAGAGGTAGGCAGATTTCTGAGTTCGAGGCCAGCCTGGTCTACAAAGTGAGTTCCAGGACAGCCAGAGCTATACAGAGAAACCCTATCTTGAAAAACAAAAAAACAAAACAAAAAAAATGAGGTAAGAAGAAAGAATAAGCATGAAAATCAGCCGCTCAAACACATAAAGATCTCAGAAATAAAATTTTCTTTTCTTTTTTAAAAGTGTTTGGTTTTTGGAAATGTTCATACATGCATAACATATTTTGATCAAATCTACTCCTTACATACACATCCACATGCTAAGATCCCTCCTCATCCCCACCTCCTTACACACACACTCCACACACCAATATTTCTCCTCATCCCCCTCCACTCTTCTCTCCCAAAGTCAAGTGACCTTTCTTCTTACATCCACTTAGAACTGTCTGTATGCACATGGCTGTAAGACTACTGAGGCACTGATAGTCTCTCAGGCCACGTCTCTAAAGAAAAACTAACTCCCTGCTCTGTAGCAACCATCACTTGCTAATAGTTCCACAGACAAGACGGACTCCATGCCATTCTTGCTGGAATTTCAGCTGCTTAGATCTACTGGAGTCACAGCTGCTATGAGTTAATATATGGTGCAACAGCCCTGCCACATCTGACCAATACTATGTCGCTGCAGATATTCACTGTAGATCTCAAAAGCCTTCTGCCCACTTCACCATGGCATGAACCTTAGGGAGAGGTGTGCGATACAGATCTCCCATTTTGAGTGGAGCATGTCACCATCACTTACTCTCTGAACACTGACAAATTGTGAGTCTCTATATCAACCACCATTCACTGTAAAAAGATGCTTCTCCAGGGGAGAGTAAGAACTGTCTAATCTAGAGGGACAGAGACACAACCAGAGGGCGCAGCTTATTATTATGGCCTTCTGGTCGACTGACCGTACTAAGTTCTAATTCAAGGACTGTGGCTTAGTCAGACACTGGTTGTTAGCCCAGTTAACAATACCAGGCATGTTTCCCATCTTGTAGAGAGGACTTTAAATCTAACCAGAATGGGGCACCTGAGGTTCACAGCTGGGTAATCCTGTTGACTACTTTTATTCTTTGGTTTGTTTGTTTTGTTGTTGCTTTATTGGTTTTCATTTTTTCAGATCTTTGTTCTTTGGGTTTTCCCTTTTTTTGTTTTTCAAGATGATTTCTCTATGTAACAGAAGTTTTAGTCTTATCACCTCCCAGCTCTTACTTGCCAGCAGGTAGGGATGAGGTGCCTGGTTATCATGGCTTTATTTCTCCATGTTCTATGATTTATATATGTGATGACTTCAGCAGCAGGGTCTCATTATATTCGCATGCATAGCAAAGCTTCTACAGCAGCTGTTTTATGGGCTGTTTTCAAAGCTATCTCACACACACACACACACACACACACACACACTCCTCCTTTATCCTCCCCTCCCACCTACCATCCCATCAACTTTCAGATTGGACTTGTTTTCCAAATCAGATGTGAATTGTTTTCAAAACCCCATTTAAAGTGCTTCTCTCAATGTTGGAAAAAAAAAAAAAAACAATGAAAAAGGCAAATAGATGGCAGGAAAATACATTGCTAAAAAGAAGGGACAGGAAAGAAGGGTCAGTGTTGTCACTATTAGCCAACACAGCATTGAAGATTGGTCCATTAAGGAAGACGGAGGGTAGTAAAACACAAAGACATGGCTGTGAAAAAGACATAACAATCATGAATTTGTTGCACCAAATACTTAGAAGCTAAACACAAAAAAAGCAAAAGCCATCAGAAACCTTTTCAAGAGTTAGCACAAAAAGAGTGAGAATAAACCAAGGTACTAGGTTGGTGTCACAGTACTACACATCCAGAGATTGTTAGGCAAGAGTGTATAGGCTGATCCATAGCCAAGACCCATCAGGCTGAGAACAAAGCTAGAGACGCATGCAGTAGAGTGAGACTTTAATGTTATTTCCAATCTATCTTGAGAGTCATTTTTACATTGGTATAATCTCCTTCCACTTAATAGCTTTAAAATGGTATCTCTTTTGGTGATAAAAATAGGTTAGATACATTTTTAATTTTCCTTACTATTATCTATGTTTGTTTGTGTACGTGTGGCTATGTGCATGTGAACACTGGTGCCTGTGGAAGCCAGAAGAAACCCTGGAGCTAGAGTTACAGGCATTTATGAACCATTGGGTGTTGGGAATCAAACTCTGGTTCTAGGTAAGAGTAGTGTACCCTATTAACTACTGAGCCATCTTTCTAGCCCCCATTTTTAATTTTATTTTTAATATGCCTCCTGGAGAATTAGACCTTGACAACCCTATGACTCCCAAATAAATCAGAGTAATTAAAAATATGTGGTAAAACTACTGTGAGCTTTTCTTCCATAAGTTCTAAAGACTACCTAAATTATATATGATATAATGCAGTCTCTGCATTTACCTCTTTCTCTTTGCAAAGGGACTCTGGCCTGTGAGCCAGTGGTCGGGTCATTCAAGGTTCCAGACCTACTGTGGAAGGAGGTCAGTGGCTACACTGGGGAGTCTCACTGTGGGAGCCTGGACAGACAACTTTCTGGCCAAGTATTGCTGAGCCTGATGCTCCCTAGCCCTCTTTAGATACTGGTGAATTCTATCCTCACATTGCCAACCAGTACCATAAGCCTGAGTTATTGGTCCCCCACATAAACTCATTTTAATCTAATGTCAGTTCAAGGGAAAGAGTCTCAGATACATATTTAACAATGATCACAAACATAAATAAATTTGACTGGAATCTTCAAATTTCATATTTAAAAAAAAGAAGAAAGAAAGAAAGAAAGAAAATCAGGGTTATAATTTTACCAATATCAGATCACAGGAAGACAGGGTTCATTTGCGCATACATGATACTTTGAGCCTCCAAATTTTTAAAATGGTATGTGTTATCCTTATCTTTTGCCACTCAGAATGTTAGTGAATCTACTGGAAACCCAAGTGGAGCTTGAACATTTAGTTAGTGACTCGGTGAAGATCTGTGATTTACTGTTTTCCACTTGGACATGGGGTAGGAAACCTGGCTCTGTCTGACAGGGATTATCTAAACCAGAATCTTGACTGGAAATTGTTTCAAGCTGTGTTCTTTCCAGCAGCCTTTCACATCCTAAGCCTCAGAGGTTACTCTTGTAAAATAGGTTTTGTAAGACCAAGGGCTGGTGGTTAAAATGGGTCAGGTATAAAGTTCTAAAAAGTGCTAGTCTTGGTTTTTCTTTGTTTCTTTTTTTTCTTTCAAAAATCTAAGCTGACAATGTAGCTCATTTAGCAAAGTGCCCATTTAATATACACAACCTCCCTTTGTGGCACTTGGTCCCTCGAGAATAAAAGCAGGGTGATTAGGAGTCCAAGGTCACCCTCAGCTACATAATGAGTTTGAGGTCAGGCTGGACTACAGGAGACTTTGCCTCAAGACAAAAAAAAAAAAAAAAAAAAAAAGTGTTTGAAAGGAGACACCACATTTTAATTTTCAATGAACTTATTGTTGATGTCTTTTCTGCTTTTAACATTAAGAACACCACCTGGGGTGGGGGAGGGGTGGGCAGGGATTGCAGTCTGCTCCTCACACTTTTGAAGAGGTGTGCAGTAATTCCAGAGGAAAGCCCAGGATATCCAACAAGAACCCCAGGTGGGCTCCGCTTCAAGTTTGCACTGTTGTTGCTTTAGCCAAGCCGTCCCCTGAGCCCCCACAAGAGAGCTGAGTCACTGCTGACTCAGGTTTATAAATACCACTTCTTGAATCACTCGGAGTTTTCTTTAGTGTGGTTCCCTATCTCCATCTCAGCGTTTCAATTAAGTCTGACCCTGCAGAGGAACTGATATCTGACAAGTTCACTTCCCACATTAGTGAGGCTGCTAAGACTCTATGACGTGCAGGATGCGCTTATACGAAAGAACGTTCTAAAAATAGGCTTAATGTATTCTTGCTCTACTCACTAAAGAACTGATGTAAAAGACAGGCTACGCGCATCGGCTTTTCTCTAACGGCTCACTAAATGTCAGAAGAAACGGAAATATTCCAAGTAAAGATAGCACTCTAATTCCTTACAAGGCGAGTTAGAAAGCATCCTTTTACTGGGGTGGGGGCACTACTTTCTGAGGCTCAGAAGATGGCTCAGCAGTTCAGAGTGCTGATGACTTTGGCTGAGTTCCTGAGTCCAGTTCCCATGTGGCATCTCACAACCCTCTCTACCTCCAGCTCCCAGGGGATCAGATGCCTTCTTCTCTTCTCCACAGGCACTTCATGTACAAGGTACACACAAACTCACACAAGCACACACATACATATTTTTAAAAAACAACAAAATCCTGCTTTCAAGAGATGACAGATGTTCAAAATCTGAACCTTACTTGGTGAGATGATTTAGAGCCAGTAGTTAGAAAGGCAGCTAAGGTGTCGATGTTAAAAGCAACTAAGAGTAGCCCCACATGAGCGTGAGATCACTTCAAGGAGTGCCTCACAGAGTAGCCCTTTAGGAATTACAGATGTAGTCAGTGCACCAGGAGTCAACAGTGTCGGGCCATCAGCCAAGCTAACAGCGACAGCAGCGTGATCATCCAAAAGTTCTTTCCATTTGCCCTTGGATTTACAGTAGATTTTACCTTTCCAATTAGACATGGCATCTATTTGTTTCTAGGGGCCGTTTATTACAAGATAAACGGATGGAGAGAAATACCAAATAGTATCCTCAAAGACACAGGAAAGCCAGGAAGATGGAATCGTGTCTAGTCTAGCGTCGTCTACAAAAGGAATTGAGTCTAAGAGAGTAAGAGGCAAGAGGTGTGGCCTGCATGCACCCTGGGACCGTGACAGGGCAGTCACATACTCTGTGCTCACTGCAGAAAGCTTTTCAAAGGGCCTCCTCTTTCCTTCAGGGTCACCAAGAGCAGCTGTGGCTAGAACAGCAGGACTTAAAAAAGGAACACTTTACCGGGCAGTGGTGGCGTATGCCTTTAATCCCAGCACTTGGGAGGCAGAGGCAGGCAGATTTCTGAGTTTGAATCCAGCCTGGTCTACAGAATGAGTTCCAGGACAGCCAGGGTTACACAGAAAGACCCTGTCTCAAAAAAACAAAACAAAACAAAAAAAAAGGAACTTGTACTGGCTGGTTTTGTGTGTCAACTTGAACCAGGCTGGAGTTATCACAGAGAAGGGAGTTTCAGTTGGGGAAGTGCCTCCATGAGATCCAGCTGTGGTGCATTTTCTCAATTGCCCCTAGTGGGTGGTGCCATCCCTGGGCTGGAAGTCTTGGGCTCTGTAAGAGAGCAGGCTGAGCAAGCCAGGAGAAGCAAGCCAGTAGTAACATCCCTCCATGGCCTCTGCATCAGCTCCTGCTTCCTGACCTGCTTGAGTTCCTTTGGTGATGAACAGCCGTGTGGAAGTAAGCTGCTTCTTGGTCATGATGTTGTGCAGGAATAGAAACCCTGACTAAGACAGAACACTTTATCAAGGGTGGAGGAGTCCAAGGAACATCTGTATCAATGGCAAGGAAAACTAGCTGAACCATGTCTGCAGTGAGCTAGAAGGGAATTGTCAAAGAAAGCTTTTCAAAGGGCCTCGGTGTTTCTGATTCTTAGGATGGAACTGGAATGCAAAATCTATCATTTATGCTAAATTCGCTATAATCTTTGGAAATTTAAAGAAGCGATGATCCTGTTTCAAATTTCTCTGTCAAGCAAACAAAATCAGCAAAATAAGACACTGTAACAAATTCTCAGTACCGAATATAGGCCACTTCCAACACTGTACCTACTGGCAAGAGGATCTGACCCCAGAAGTAAAGGAGAGACAAGTTTAAAAGGTCTCACAGAGAGACATGGCAGTTTCATCCTAAAAATGATGCAGGGCTGCCTGACACTGGGCAGGTCTGAACAAAGTTCATCAGACATCCCTGGAATGGAGGATAAGGATGGGGTATGAAGGTGTGCACCAGGCAGGTCTTAAAATCCAGAGGCTACGGTGCAAGGCAGGAAAAGCAATTCTAGGAGGAACAACCATATGAACCAACCAGTACCCACAGAGCTCCCAGGGACTAAACCACCAACCAAAGAGTGCACAAGGAGGGACTCAAGGCTTCAGCCACATATAGCAGAGGATGGCCTTGTGAGACATCAACCAAGGAGAGGAGAGGCCCTTAGTCTTGTGAAGGCTCTGTGATCCAGTGTAGGGGAATGCCAGGACAGGGAAGCGGGAGTGAGTGGGTTAGTGAGCATGGGGAGGGGAAAGAATGGGGTAGGGGAGGTTTCAGAGGGAAAATGAGGAAAGGAGATACAATTTGAAATGTAAATAAAGAAGATAGCTAATAAAAAGTTATAAATACAAAAAAAAATATTTAAAAAAGAAAGAAAGAAAGATTGTAGGAGTTAAACTGCCTGCCTGCCCTTGCCTATAGCAGGCTAAAGTCATGCTAATTGCGGTCAGGCTGTTGCTTTGTTTGATTTTCTTACTTAACAGATGGCTTTCCGACATTTACTGGTCATGACTGTCTTATCTCTATTTTGTTTTGAATATGGCAAGGAAAGAAAAACGCAGGGAAACTGTGGCCAAAGTGAGGTTCCAGTTCCAGGAAGAATGCATACCAAAGAAAAAAAAAACCAAGTTAATCAATTCAAAAAGATTATCCATGGGCATGCAGGCTTCTGGGGACACGATAGGAGGACATGCAATTCAAACAGTGATAGCTCTGAACACTGAAACCAAACAACTCTCTCTGTGTCTGTCTGTCTGTCTCTCTGTCTCTGTCTCTGTCTCTGTCTCTGTGTGTATGTATGTATGTATGTATGTATGTATGTGTGTCTCTGTCTGTTTATGCATCTGTGTGTGTCTGTGTATGTGCCTGTGTGTGTGCGTGTGTGTGTGTACATATATGTGTGTGTCTATATGTGTATGTCTATGTGTGTATGCCTGTATTTGTTTGTGTGTGTATATGTGTATGTGTATATGTGTGTTTGAGTGTGTGTGTGTGTGTGTGTGTATGTGTGTGAAGTCTCCACTTCCTCACCAATGACTGGCCGCAAAAAGAAACAGGCTGGAATAACATGCTACCTCTTAGGGTACACTCACTCTCTAAGGACTTTTCATGGATTAATTTCTTTGAACCTCATAACACATGAGAGCACTACCACCCGCTGTTGACATCCGGTTCAAGTGTTGAATTAATTTACTTTTTCCAATTTTTATCCTCTGCCTTTACCATTTACAATTTGGGAAAACAAATGGCCTTTTCCATTTTGTTTGTTTTATTTGTAACGATCGCACTGACTCCCTTCTTGTCTATTCATTAACTTTGCTCTTCGACAATTTCACACAGAAATACATTCTGATTACTCTCACTCCCAGCCTTTCTCCCCTCCCTCCTACCCCTGTCAGTTTCTGGTCTGATAACTGAATAATCACTCAGACAAGCGTGCCAGGGAATCTAAAGGCCCCTTGTCCTTCCCAATCTTTACATCCTCTGCCCTTCCAACATCTTACCATGTGTCCCTCAGAGCACCATCCCAACACTGCTCTGAGTCCCTGTTATCTAACACAATTAGGAAGAAAATGCTTGTTGAAAATATCTGCTTTGGACTCAATAAAAACCAGCATCTCCTTCCCTGCTGATGACATTTTCCCTGGCTGTGATGGCGGAGAATGAACTATCATGCTGAACATATGTCCAAATATTAGTATGCCTCCTTTTAACTCTACATTTTTGGAAGCAAACTGAACAAATAGAGCCAATAAATGTGAGAAGCCTCATCTGGCTCTCACACAAGGTCACAGCTAGCCAAGGGGCAGCTGCAGCGGTGTTTTGAAATGAGTCATATCTTAATATTCTACAGGCAATTATTTAAATTAAAAAAAAATAGATGAGTATAGCCTAGCAATCAAAAATCTTCCCATGGAGCTACTACAAATTCAGCCTGAGAGGTCACTGAAAAATCTCTCAGCTCTCTGAAGATAATTAGTTTCTTTGAATAATGCTTAAAGGGAAATAGGAAAATAGTCTCATAGCCCTATGAGTCAGTTCATCTTCTGAGTCTTTTATTCTTCAAGCAGGAAAATTTTCTGAAACAACATACTACAGACCTACAAAAGGGGGAATGGGGAGGTGACCAAGGCAAATGAGCAAATAAGGAGTCAAAATGGATTGGCTCATTGATATTCATTATCCTTATCATGCCTAGAAGAGGTTATCATGCTTTGATTTGGCTGGCAGAGGGGATCTGTATGCAGGTGCTACCCAGCCTGACACACATGGAAGGTCATAAGACAACTTCAGGTGTCAATCTTCAGGTAACGAGTGCCTTCCATCTTTGCTTTGAGATGGAGCCTCTCACTGACCTGGAGCTTCACCAAGTAGGTAAAGCTAGAGGACCCATGGGTTTCCTGAGCTTTATCTGTCTTGGCCTCTGATGGGTCTAGTGCTGGGTTATAGGCACACACTGCTGGCATTGTATGTGAATTCAAGGGCTCCAAACTTGTGTCCTCATGCTCACAAGATAAGTGGTTTATGGACAGTCATCTCCCTGGCCTTATGGCTTTATTTATTTATTTATTTATTTATTGTTTTGCATGATAGAAATGGGGAAGGTTCCTAAGAGAATTTGTAAATGCTCCATAAGCTTCTTGTCAGAAATTGAAATGGGTTTCAAATAAGAGGCACTGTCCTAACATAGCAAAGGGACACATAGAGACAGAACCATACCTGTGGTTCATTGGATTTGGCTAAAGCTTTGTTTACATCCATCTGGAATACTTTTTTGTTATTCGTTTGTTGTCTGGTAAAGCATTTGTCACATATCGTTGGCTATTATGTGTTAAGCCTACCCAGGGAGCGAGTAGTTTTCAGCTTTCTCAGAAGGGTCAGCAAAACTAGAAAATACCTCTGGAGGCTGCTGCCAAGATGGCCTTTGCCCTAGAATAAGAAGACTAGTGAATGTGCTATGTTGTGACGATGCTGGTGACGAGGACAAACACATAGAATCCAGTGCAGTTAAACTGAAATATACAAAGTCATTGCTCTAAGAGGAGAGAGTACAGATGTTATAGACCATGAAAGCATACCCCGAGACCTAAAGACCTTCCATTAACTAGAGAGTCTGCTCCACTTGGCCAGAAACAGAGCTGAGAGCACAGGTACACACACTGATCACAGGATGATAGGTATCATCAATGAATTATATCTGCTTGGTCTTGTACATCAGAAACTGGGTCTGTCTTCATTAAGGTTTCTATTGCTGTGAAGAAACACCATGACCAATGGAAACTGTTATTAAGGAAAACATTCAATTGGGTCTGGCTTACAATTTAGAGGTTTGATCCATTATCACAATGGTGGGAAGCATGGTGGGACGCAGGCAGATATGGTATTGGAGAATAAGCTGAGAATTTTATATCAGATTAGTAGGAAGCAGGAAGAGATAAGGACACTGGGTTTAGCTTAGGCCCTTGAAACCTCAAACCCCACCCCCAGTGACACACTTCCTCCAACAAGGATACACCTACCCCAGCACAGACACGTTTGCTAATAGCGCTACTCCTTGATGATTAAGTATTCAAATATATGAGCCTACGGGCATCCTTATTCAACCTATGACAGTGGCTCATAAGAAAGGGAGAAAATTAATTGCAGGAAAGACATTTATACAAGACAGAAATGGTTGATTATGTCACACATTTCTGTCATCCCTGACTCAACCAGCCAAGTCTGAAAGATAATGAGTTTGAGGCTAGTTTGGGCTAGCCTTATTATCTCAGATTCTGTCTTAAAACAAAACAAAACAAAAAACAGGAAAAATTAAAAGAGATAGGGTAAGGAGAGGAGAGAAGAGGAAGAGGAAGAAGAAGAGAAAGAGGAAAAAGAAGGAAGAGGAGGAGGAGGAGAAGGAGAAGAAGGAGGAGGAAGAAGAGGAGAAGGAGGAGGAGGAGGAGAAGAAGGAGGAGGAAGAAGAGGAGAAGGAGGAGGAGAAAGAATAATATAGTTAGAAGAATACTAGAGGTATTTTAACATGTTGTAATATGTTTAGGGATCTAAAGAACAATATGGACATAAGAGTAGATACATGCAATATATTAAAAAGAACCTAGTGGAAGAATTAAAATATGATTAGCTAAAATGAAATTTTTAGATCAGATTAATATCCAATTAGACATTCAGAAGGAAATATTAGTGAACCTTACCACACAATGGAAATATATTTAATAAAACAAAGAAAAAAGCTAAAAAGGAGAGACAAAACAAACAAACAAAACCTAGGCTATGAGTGAATAAGGAAGAATACGAAGCAATCTGTCATGTATATTTGAAGAAAAGGACAGGATTTCTAGATTTCTTGAGAACCAAAGGTTCACAAATTCTGTTTCTCAATTTTAACTATGTGAAAGGATAATCTTTTAAACAAAAATAATGTTTGGGTTTATAATATCTTTAAATATTAAATATAGAAAACAAAAAATAATGAGAATAAAAGAAATGTATTATTGTCTGTCTTAGTCAGGGTTTCTATTCCTGCACGAACATCATGTCCAAAAAGCAAGTTGGGGAGGAAAGGGTTTATTCAGCTTACTTCCACATTGCTGTTCATCACCAAGGAAGTCAGCATTGGAACTCAAGCAGGTCAGGAAGCAGGAGCTGATACAGAGGCCATGGAGGGATGTTACTTACTGGCTTGATTCCCCTGGCTTGCTCAGTTTGCTTTCTTAATAGAACCCAAGACTACCAGCCCAGGGATGGCACCACCACAATGGGTCCTCCTCCCTCCATCACTAATTGAGAAAATGCCTTACAGCTAGATCTCATGGATGCATTTCCTCAAGGGAGGCTCCTTTCTCTGTGATATCTCCAGCTTGTGTCAAATTGACACAAAAACAGCCAGTACATTGTCCAATTTTAAAAATGTTTTTATTGTTTGAGAATTTTGTACATACATGTAGTGTGCTTTGATACAAAGACTTGCCCACGCATGCTCATAGTGATTTTACCCATGTGATGGTTGATTTTGATGGTCAACTTGAATGTGTCTGTGGTGTTTCCAGGAGCAGTTAGATCTAATTAGCTCTAATCAGGGTCTGAATGCCAAGGTGGATTCACATTTCAGTGGCATTTTGGGAGAGTGGGGAAAGGCAGGACATGGGGGTATAGTTGGAGGAAACAGACCTCTGGGGTTTGTCATTGAAGGCTTTATCCTGACTTGGCTCATTCCTATATTGCCTAGTCTCTCTTTGCTGGTGCTCTGCCCTGCAACCACATACTTCCCGACAATGATGGATTGAACCCTTTGAAACCATAAACAAAATAAGCCTTCCTTTCTTAGGTTGCCTCTCAGGTACTTTGATGAGAGCCACACAAAGTTAACAGATGCCATCCATAATAGTGAAAATGCCAATAATCCATGCATCCATCACCAAGTAAAAAAATGTTTGGCATCTCAGGGTAATGGCTTTCTGGAAAGCAATACAAAGACCTCTAAAACATCGTCACAGAGCAAAGTAAGCCACCTACACACAAGTGTGCCAATTGACATGATTCTGGGAGAGAGTGACTGATTCAGGGTATCTGCTAAGCAGGCCCAGGCAAGTAGACATTCTCGTAATTGTGTCTAAGTTTCTTTACCATGTGTGCTAGTTTGTGTTTCTATGTAATATTATATTCTTATTATATGAGTCCCCGTGTTAGTTATTACCATTTCTATTATTGTGATAAACTATCCTGACTCAAAAAACTTAAGGAAGGAAGGCTCTTTGGGGGGAGGGGGGTTGCTGTTCAAGGGTCCAGTCCATCATGATGGGGAAGGCACGGTAGCAGGAGCTAGAGGCGACTGGTCACAGTCATCAAACAGGAAGTAACTAACAAATGCTAGTGCTCGGCTCACTTCCTCCTCTGTATTAAGTCCAGGGTGTCAACCTGTGAGATGGTAAGTCCAGGGTGTCAGTCTGTGAGATGGTAGTACCCAGGGTGTCAGCCTGTGAGATGGTAAGTCCAGGGTGTCAGCCTGTGAGATGGTAAGTCCAGGGTGTCAGCCTGTGAGATGGTAGTACCCAGGGTGTCAGCCTGTGAGATGGTAGTACCCAGGGTATCAGCCTGTGAGATGGTAGTACCCAGGGTGTCAGCCTGTGAGATGGTAAGTCCAGGGTGTCAGCCTGTGAGATGGTAAGTCCAGGGTGTCAGCCTGTGAGATGGTAGTACCCATACAAAGGTGCATCTCCCTAGACTGAATCTAATATGGATAATCTCTCGGGTACACCCATAGGGATTGTCTCCTCGGTAAGTCTCAGTTTCTGTCAAGTTACCTTTTCTTGGCAAATACTAGTCCCAACCCTAGAAGGTACCAGAGACTATTGATTGACTAAAAGAATTAATTGATAGAATGTTTTTGGAGCGTGAGCATACAGTCTCACCTGACAACTGCTGAGCCTGGGAAGCTCAAATTTGAGCATTCTTTTCCTTTTCATAATTGTTTTATTTCTAAAATATAAATAGCAATGCCAGCTTATGAATATAACCACTCTGTTGGTGACAGTGGCAGAGAAGACGTGTCAAGGAAGATAGCTGATGAATAACAACACAATTTTCACTGCTCTCATACAAAAGATGCCCAGGTGAGCCTGACTAGATCAATACAATACCCACCTGTCACCACCTGAGCAAAGGCTCTCCAGAGCTGAAGTGTGAATGACATTTGGTGGTGACATGATCATAATCACTGTTTCTATAAAATCCCTTCAGTAATTTCCCATCTACTTTATTTCTTGGGGTAAATGAGACTACAGGGCAGTCTGTCTTGCACTGGTTAGTCCAGAGCACACAAATGGCTTAATAATGAGAAGAGGGAAAGGGGGAATAGATGAAATAAATATTGCTTTCACTCACCCCCTCGGGGATGTCTGCTGTTACCCTCTCTCAGAATTGATGTTGAAATGATCATTAAAAATTAAAAAACACAGAAATGAAGAGCTGGATAAGAGAAATGCTGTTCTGTCCAATGTCACATAACACAATTATGGAAAAGCTGGGGTTAGAATCCAACTCCCTCCTCAGGGATACAGAGATAACATTTTTAGTGGGGGGTGGTGCGGAAATCCAAAATAATGGTGAACCACAGTTAAGGGTTCCCCTCCACAGCAGATTAGGAGAATCCCCAGTCCCAGAGTGGCTGGAACCTTCTCCACAGACACTGATTTTCCAAGAAGTCCTCCCTCACTCACAGTAGGGCAGTGGGAAGGAATGGATTTGACTGGAAGAGAAGAGTTAACCTAGGAGGCAGGGTGTGTGTGCTGAAGATCACAAACTCCGGAGACGTGTCATGTCCTGCTCCGTTTCTTAACCATCTTCTGTCCTTGGCCAAGTGTGCCTTGGTTACCATTGCTGAAAAGTAAAGGTATTCTTCAAAGACAGAGGCAAAGGATCACAGCTCAAGGTCAGTCTAGACCACAAAGAGACCTTGCCCTCCAAAATGATTATATCGATGCAATCTACACTAAGCACTTACAAAATAGAGGTGTTGTAAGGGCTAAATGAACAGACTATTTATAAAAACATTTAGAATAATACTGGGAACCATACATATTTGGTGAATAAATAAAACTATCTCTCTGGAGACTTTTAGAGGACTCCTTTTTTTTTTCTTCTTTTTAAGCTAGCTCTTCAAAGTTCCTCAAAATGCTGCATGTGGGCCTGTCTGCTCACATTTGTGTGAAGTGACATGTGTTCCCTTGTTCCACCTCGACATGACAATAAATGGAAGGCTGACATTTGGAACTGAGAGGCTGCACTTTGCAACAGCCTCAGGAGGAGCCCGTGCTAATGTGGAAGGAGCTGAAAAACAGAAACAGCAAAGTCTGCCCACAACACTAACTCCAAGCAGAGGCTCAAATCACTGCCACTGGGTTGGTAATCGGGGGATCGATCGGGATCTCCAGTATCTTAGTGATACCTTCTAGAAAGGTCAAGTTGTAACATTGCTTGACAGATACTCTAACAAAGGGGACTGGCCCAGTGTTGATCAATAACAGCAATGAATATATTTATGACCTACTTACCCTGCATACAGCATCTTCTGCCTGCAGTACACTAATTCCAAAAGGCTATACCTGATTTTATCTCCAATTTATGAGGCCTAGGAGGCACAGCTAGGTTTAAGAAGTTGTCTGTGGTCACACAGTGAGCAAATGTGAAAACTGGGATTTCCACCCAGATCATCTAGATGGCATGGTGGTTCATACTGTTGCCTCAGGCCTCGAGAAGTCCAGGCAGACACATCAGTGAGAGTTTGAGGCCAGCCTGGACTCTAAAAGTAAGACTCTGTGTTTGAAAAAAAAAAAAAAAGTCACCTGGACCTTGTATACCCTGAAGGCTCACATCATGAGGGAGCTTAGAACATAGTTCAAGAAACCGTGGAAACCGCAGGAGCCCCTCAAGCCAGTCAGGAGCTGCAACCCCCACTCCTCATGCTCTAAGTCTGAGGATTTTGGACTGAGACTAACATTTTTTTTGTCAGTCTCCCACCAGTAGCTACATGCTGTCGGTGCTACTGTCTGGCCACCTCTGACCAGAGCTTCCTCTAGCCGACAGGCTTTGCTCTAGAGTTCCTTGTTGGCTTGGCAGAGATCAACAGATTATCCTTGTAGCCTAAGGCTCACTACTGGCCAGCACGGCACTCTCTCTCTCCCCCTCTCTCCACCCCATCTCTCTCTCTCTTTCTTTCTCTCTCTCTCTCTCTCTCTCTCTCTCTCTCACACACACACACACACACACACACACACACACACACACACACACACACTTTGTATTCATCGTTGTTAGCTCCCGTCAGTAGCTACTCTCAGATCCTATTCACAGATTCCTGTGAGGCATCTCATAGTCCCAGCTACCTGGATAGCATTTCACCAGTAAGGAAAGTGTGTGAAACTTTAATGACAAACCTCTTAACTGCCAGAAAGAAGAGCAGATACATCACATCAGAGAAAATTTCTGTGTGGAGGACAAGCAGGACAGCAGCTCCATTAAAGCCCTTGCCTCAGCACCTAACCAACAAAGCACTCATCTGTACCCAGGCTCTCGTGTCAATCTTGCGCCCAGGCACCTGCTTTCCTTATGTCATTTTTCAACACTGATTAGAAGATGAACTCTAACTTCATTGTGAAAGACTGACATTTTGGCAGATGCAAATGCCTCTTCCTCCCCCGGTTTTGCCTAGAAGAGAACAGGGAGCCTGAAGCAATTCTGCAGCTGAACTGGCTTCTTCGAATTGGAAATGTAGACATGGGAGGAAGGTGGTAGGGCAGAAAAGGTCATAGGAAAACATACTATTCTATAAGCTTTATATATGTGTAGAGAGACAGAAATAGAGATGGAGAAGGGAGAGAGGGAAGGAGAGAGAGAAAGAAAGAGAGAGCGAGCTGCCCTCCCCCATGAGCAGCAGGTCTTATACTCAGCCTAGAAGCTATAGGTTGTCAGACAAAAATCCCTATGAAAATGTAGAATACTTCCCTTCAGCCCTTGAAATTGTTGGTCAGGGGTGTCCCAGAGACCACTGGAAACGTGGAGGCTATTGTCATTGCTCGGATTTATCCACCAGAACTTGCTAGGAACACCCTGTTGTTGAAGACACCACAGGATTTGGTCACAGAACATGGGAAGAACAAGCTGGTACCAACCTGGATATTGACTTCTGGCCAACTGGCTGTCACAGAGCCATACACAGACTGCTGGGGGAAGAAAAAGGTATAGAAATTCTTACCCATATGTGAACCTTCAAGCTGAGATAATGATCAGCCTGACAAGAGATGCCCACAGGCACATTCAGGGCATAACGGTCATGGGAACAACCAATTGCTTTCTAATTGGATTTAAGACCCACTCCATAGAGGAAACTTATTCTTCGTACTTTAAAATCTGGCCAAAACTCCAGGACTAGTAAACTCATAGGCTCTAGGGGAAAGCCTGTTATTATTATGTTGGTAAATTGGCATAATATAAAACTGCCATCTAAATACTTATCTCTATCACCATGAATAGGACCAGCTTTTAGTCTCTATCAGAGAGGCCTCTTTCCATGGTGGATGGTGTTTAATATTGAGACTCACAGTTTGTGATAGTGCAGAAAATGTCTGTGGGATGCTCAGCCTAAAAATCTATAAAGCCTATATCACATCCCTTACCCCCAAAACTCAGAGAACATTGAGGAGGAGGGGAAGTAAGGTTGTAAGAGCTAGAGATCAGGGAGGACTGGGGCAAAATGTTGCTGTCTGATCCCACAGCAGCTGTCCTTTGCCTGCTCAAGACTTACACAAGAATTAGCCAATAAACATTCAGAATGGATGTGGGAGGGGCTCACAAAGACCTCCTTCTCCAGCTGAGGAGCTATCGGCAGTTGATGGCTCCTGAGGAAGGAAAGTTAATTTTCTTTAGGGTTATAGCCCTAGGTAGATTGAGCATGCTCAAGTTGATGGCTTGACACCCATGCACATTAAAGTGCTAAGTTTAGACTAAGCATGTGACATCTTTTTAAAAGAAAATGAAGTTGGAGTGGGGGAACATGGCAAGGGACCTGGAAGGAGTTAGAGGGGGTCTAGGAATACATATGATTAAAATCATTGCATATGTGGGAGCCTGGAGTGATGGCTCAGTGGCTAAGAACACTGACTACTCTTCCAGAGGAGCTGGATTCAATCCCCAGCACCCACATAGCAGCTCACAACTGTCTGTAACTCCAGTTCCTGGGGATCTAACATCCTCACACCGATACATATAAAATATGTTTTAAGTCATTGCATACATGTATTAAATTATCAAATAATAAATAAGGTCACTCATTTTATATTTAATCAAAGGTAACATACTTCATTAGACATTTCCATGAAGATCACAGAACTGCATTATGGGACAATAGGTAAGACAAGAACAAGTCCATACTTCTCTTCTATGGAATAAACATTCTGGAATACACATCATGGCAAATTAAAAGTCACTTTACTTACAACTTCCAAACCTGTATATTATAGAAACCAGAAAGGGAAGGTATTATGGAGGCTGACACAGTGATAACACATCAGTTTGAATACTTTTTGTATGTGTTAGGATTACATGGTACAGGTAATATAGACCAGCACTCTCTAATTCAAGCAAAAGGAATGCATTAGAAAAAAAGAGAATCTATTAGAAGGGCGTGAATTTCTAATGAGCATCAGAGATAGGAATCAGAAGTATAGCAATGTCCTATAACCAGACTGCCTGATAAAGGAGCCTTGCTAAGAAGAAAATCCAATCATCTGCGGCATCATTGTTACAGGAATGAAGCATCAGGTTGGCTTAATGTGCATGTGCACCATTATCAGCCCCTGGGGAGTAGTTAATATCACTCTGATCATATAGTCCTTGTAGACACTCTCCAGTAAGAAGGGGAAGGGAGGGGAGTGGAAGGGAGAGGAAAGGAGGAAAGGGGGAAGAAGGGGAGGGAAGGGGAGGGAGAGGGAGGGAAAAGAAAAGAGGGAAGGATAAATATAATTTAGCTGCTTAATAGTCAGGTAAAGTCGGGAGGTGGTGGCGCACGCTTTTATTCCCCGCACTTGGGAGGCAGAGGCAGGATTTCTGAGTTCGAGGCCAGCCTGGTCTACAGAGTGAGTTCCAGGACAGCCAAGGCTACACAGAGGAACCCTGTCTCGAAAAAACCTAAATAAATAAATAAATAAATAAATAAATAAATAAATAAATGTTAGGTAAGGTTTCCCTGGTTTTCCTAATGTACAAATTGAGGAAGACAGAGATGACCTCATCTGCTTTTTTCTTTTTTGTCTCCCTTGAGCTAATCAGCCTTCAATGGGAGGCATGCACTAGTCCATAATAACTAACTGCCTAAGGATACTTCTGCACACAGTGACTACCCTGATACCATAGGTGTGTTCAAAACCAGCACACGGATAAGGAAGGAAGCCTTTGAATCAACTCTTTGCAACTGAGAACATCTCACTCCCCACCCTCAGAATCATCCCGGTGCCTATAAAGGAGCGTGAGTGAGCAGCCTAGAGCAAAAGGTCAAGTCAGGTAGATGCTTTAAAAAGTTACTGAAGAATAGAACTCAACAGATAAGGAGAGCAAACTAATTCTAACCAGTATGCCAGAGCATTGAATATGCTCTGGATTTCACTTTTCCTATTTTTAAGGAGGTTAATATGCTAACTGTATTTTTATCAGTGGGCTGGCAAAAATGTTACATTTACTAAATTATTCTAAGAATTTCAAACTGTAACTAGTATTAAAGTTCATCTAGTCCACTCTTCCTTATTTTATAGGTGAATAAATAAATAAATAAATTCTAATGACAAGGAGTGATATGCCAGGGTAACATGGCTTTAGTATGGTAGGGCTCAGCCATTTTTGTCCCAGGTGAATACTCCTTTTACAAATCACAAGGTTGAGCTATAAAGGAAAGAGAAGCCTACAGGTGGCATACTCTGATGTAAGCATTCCCTGGCTCTATGACCTGGGGAACTTGCTTGCCTTTATTGACCATCCACATTCTCACCTTATTATTAGGAAGAACAACACACACTGCAGTGGATTCTGCCAAGGACACAGAGAGGAAACGTTTGCAAAAAGTATCCTCTAGCTCAGTATGCAACACATTCACTCTCTAGTTTGCAATACTTTTTTAGGGGTGTTTTCCAAATCCCTCTCCTGATAGAAGAAGAGACTTTCTTCTCTGCTCCTCAAAAGATGCACTAACTGGAGTAAAGGGGATACAGTGAAACGTGCGGTTGAAGAAAATGGGTGAGAGGACCTGAAGATGATGCTGTACTCAATGCACACATCTTCTGTTTATTCATGAAACTACCTCAGATAAAAGGTCGTTTGGTTTGGTTTTTTTCATGGAAAACAAACATGGGTTTTCTTGGAGCCCTCTTGCATAGCAACCTCACGGAGATCTCTAGGTCACATGCATCATAACCGGAGTATTAATAAGTGTTCACTGCCGTCGCCCTGAACTAGGGGAAGTTACCCTCCTGATTCCTCTTTCATTTGCTGCACACATCACACAAAGAGGAAGTGAACCCGAGCTCAGGTCACCTGCTGCAACTGAAGCCTAAGTAGTAACCGTATGGTTGCTGCGTGCTCAACCGCTGATGAGAGTCATGTGGTACATGGGAGAACTCCCAGGGAAAGTAACCGAGAGTCCTCTTATTCTTAGCTGCTCCCACCTTCACTCTCTCTTCCTCTCTCACTCTCTCGTTCTCGCTGTCACAGAAGGTCTTGTTATAAATCCCAGACTACCCTTGTGATTTTCTTGCTTCAGCCTCCTAGGTATCACTATACACCAGCAGATTCAGGTTATTTTAATAACTTCGTTTGTAAATCACTTTCTTAATTCTGAAATTACAGATAACAATACAAGTGTTTTTTATCTGTAATTATTTTCTTAACTTGGAGGAAAATGTGAGACACAAGGAAGTGTGTGTGATCACGAGGATCATAGGATATTCACACAGGCGGATGGAGGGATGGCGTCTGAGCCACCGAGGGAGCCGTCCAAACAGGAGTCAAGTACACATGCCTACCATTCAAGCAGTCATTCTTGGTAGTCCAGATAAGATCTGGGAATGTTGCTACGCAGCATTCAGAATGTACTGACCCCCTCTGTTTCACAACTGCTCTTAACTTCTTTTAACAATGAACATATTGACACCTTGTAAACAGTGTACGGGGGACGTTGAAAACAAGGCTCAGTATGGTAATCGCCATTTCCAGTGTGAGCTTGGAAGGGTTTTCAGAGGATTACATTTGGAGTAATCAAATCATATCCGACCATCAGTTGTAAAACAGAGAGCACCCAAATCCTGGGGGTGATCTCAGAAGGGACATAAGCTTGGCTGCCAAGGCAGAGTGACTTCCTAGAAGGTTCTCACCTAGAACCTGAAATCTGGAATTTCGGGTGAGTTAACCAACTAGAAATATTTTCCAGCAGAAGTAACAAAACGTGTAATTATCTAGAGATTAGACATTCCAAAGAGCTGAGATGCATACTACAGAGAGATTGGGATGGGGAGGGGGAAATGGGTCTTAGAGGCAAGCTGAAAATGAGAGTTCCTTATGAACATAACCAGCACACACTCAGTGCCTTTAAAAGACACACACTGTGGGGAGAGGGCCTTCTCAGTGCAGTTCACATCGCTATTCCCTTGGCTCCTTTCTGAGACCCAATGCCTGGATAAAATGGGCTTTGTACTAATATGCTTCTCAGGCTTAAATAATAATATTTGTGGAGGACCTTATCCAGACCTTGCTCTCTTTCAGGTACCTTCCACAAATCGCTAATTCTCAAAATAGCCCTCTAGGTTATCATTATCTTTATCACAAGGAAATGGCAAAGATGTTATTGGAAGCCAGTATTATATGAGTTCATAACTCAGCCTCCTAATGGTCATATTCCTTCATCTGAGTATCCAGTCCGTATCCCGTGCCCTGCAAAGTACCTCAGGGGGCTGTCTGTGAGCAAGGGAAACGAGGTCATTATGGACTAAGCACAGAGAGATATTAAAAATGTTAGCAGCTTAGTATTAGCTGGTAAAGTTAGATACACTAAGCATGAAGTTTCAATAGCGTCCTCTTTAAAATTGAAAATAATTTTTTTAGGCCCAAAGCAATGAAAGTATCCATATAGAATGATGGCTGCTGGCCTTGATCTAATGAGTGGTAACCATGGCATCCCTTTAAGTGGTACCATGGCAACACTGTTCCCTTCCTGTCTGTTGTTTTACTGCCCCTTCTTAGGTAAGGCTTCGGAGGTCTTAGCAGGAACACTCTCCAACACTACGTTCTTCCTCCCTGTCTCATGAGCCAGAGGATCAAAATAAAGCTCTTTCCGCGACCTCATCTAAAACAATAGCTAGGGCCTTAGGAAATTACAGCATCAGTCAAGGGTTATTTACAAGACTCCACAGCTGCTTTCCCTGGTCCTTTAATCTATTGAGCATTTCTCATGTTTTAACAGACAACCGGGCTAGTTATGTGATCTTTGAAAAAAAAAATTCTCGTTTTGAGGCCAAAGGGGTTTAACAAAAATTATCTCTAGAGATCTCTTTAAGTCCTTGTGATGGAGAGTCTTATGTCAATCTGACACAATCTACAATCAACCGGGAGGCAAGGAGCTCAACTCAGAAAAACACCTCCATAAGATACAACTCTAGGAAGCCTAGAGGAACTTTTCTTAATTAGTGATGGATGTGGGACGGCCCGGCACATTGTGGGTGATGTGAGCCCTGGGCTGGTGGTCCTGGGTTCTATAAGACAGCAGTCTGAGAAAGCCATGAAAAGCAAGCCAGTAAGTAGCACCTCTCCGTGGTCTCTGCATCAGTTCCTGCCTCCGGGTTCTTGTCCTGATTGAGCCCTGACTTCCTTCAGTAAAGACTGGGATGTGGAAGTGTAACCCACATACACCCTTTCCTCCTCAAGGACCTCTTGTTCATTGCATTCCATCCCAGCAGTGGAAATCCTAATTAAGACAGTAGCCAACTGGAAAAAACAAACTGTATCTGATTTTTCTTGGTTTATATCTCAGTACATCCATCTACAGTATATGGTGAAAGAGATGTCAGAGAATTTCTAATTCTGCTAGACTGAATATCTCCCACCTGAAAAGTATTCAATTTGCTATTGTTGAGACCCTTATTAATCTCTGACATGCAATTGCTTTTCAGAGAGGGTTCATTACCCACCCCCAAGCCTCAGAAGCTCACCTCTTCTAGAGACAATCACTCCCTTTGAATGAATATATATCCTCTATTGTCTTATCTTTATACTGAATTAAAAACTCACTGCCTATAACTCTACTTAACAGAGACAAGCACTTCGAGCGGGTATAAGAAACAGGTAGGGGAAGGATATTCTGCATGCCAGTTACCAAGCCGTGGAGTGTCAAGGGACCTTAAAGATAGTGGGTGAGCTTCCTTTTTTACTGCCACATATGAAAAGTGATCTTTGTGAAAATGGAATACAAAAATACTGACCATGTGAACGAGAGAGAGAGGAAATGGGTGAACATGAAGCAGGCCTTCCTATGAACAGTGAGAGTATCTGTGCTTTTTGTAATAAAATATGAGAGGTGACACACCCTAACCTATAAACAAGCCAGGAACTCTCCTAATAATAAAAGAGAGGATATGAACAACTCAAATGAATCTGTGTTTTGATTCAGACTGCCAAGGCAACCTGACAGTGAAAAATGTGTCCCAGGAGTAAGGGTCGTGCTATTAAGACAAGTATGGTGTCCTTGCCCTCTGATGAAAAGCCTTGTGGGCTGTCAACTCTCTATAGGGTCTTCCCTATTCACTCCCACATGCCCTGGGACAAGGAGTTGAGGTCATATCTGAAAAGACATGTTGTAAGGAACCTGCACTATAGAGTGACCACCTGCCAAAGGTCAAGGGTCAATGGTCCAGGGGCATGCTTTCAATGGTTCCTTTTTGTTCTATGGGGGCATGGAATATTTTGAGTAGTGCAAAAGGAGAGATCAGAATAACCCTTCGTGTCTGATTAGCTGTAACTTTGAGTGGGTCCCTTAACCTCTCCATAATTTTTTTCCCAACCTCCAACCAAAGCTTACAATAAAGGCCTACTATTATTAGGGAAGATCGCATTTGCACACATCATTTCTTCAATCACAGGCATACTGCTCTTTAAATTCTGGAACACAAGATGTAACCTCCCCTATCCAAATTATCTCTCTTGACAAATGGCCACAGTAGTGAACACCACACTTAAGAAATACTTAAGACCCTGGAATATGTAGGGGTCCCCTTTCACAAATTTAGCCCAGAACTACTAAGAGGGTAAAATTACTCTAGAAACTATGATTCGTTTGTACAACCCATCACCAAGTACTCCCTCCCCGGAGACAAACAAGGCTTCCATAACAACTTTAAAGCTTGGCAAATTTTCTTATTTTTAGTATGATCTTACCTAGAGTACACACTGGACCTCACATAGAGACCCAAGATGAGTTCCCAAGAGCCTCAAAGGGAGAGACTATATAATTGTATCGTGGTGTCTAGAAGTGGCCATTAAACAATCTCCTTGGCTTTCTATGTAGGCATTTGCAGGTAACCATCCACAATCTCAAATGTGATACTTAGAGCTCTCTTCATTGCAGTTCAATCAAAGTGGTTCCCTGTGAGAGACTCTGTTTCTTCTCCTCACTCTCCTTTGTGTGATGAACCAAAAAATATCAAAAGGACGTGTCACAGCAACCCAGATGGCCCCGGAGTGGGGCCTCTCTGGATTGATAACATGAGGCTGACTGGATTCCCGGGTGCCTATGAGTCACCAAAATGGGCAGGACTCTAAGAAATAGTAACAAGATATTTGTCTTTCATAGACTTACATTGACCATGGTCTAACCATCCCAAATAAATCAGGCCTTAGGATTTGTGCATGAAGGCAAAGGGAACGGATAAACTCTGCCCTCAGGATACCTCCAAGTCTGTGAGCTGCAGGGTTGCAGATGTAGCTATAAGGAAGCATGGGGGAAAAAATCTTGCCGCAGAGAAAGCCTCCACAAGAGTCATCCCTTTCTCAGCTGCACTTCAGTGCTCTCTTTAGTTTGAGTCCACCTCACAGTCCAGGTGACTGTTTTCATTAACAGTAGACACACCAGTGAGATGTCATTGTTTGCCCTAAGGACACACTTGTAAGAATATCACCTTCCATAACTGAAAACAACCCCTTCCATTGGAACTGAGGGTTATACCAGCTATGGGCTATGTATACTCCCCGGCACCAACCCCCCCACCCCCCCAGTTTTCCATGTATGTTCAACCTTCAATATATTAAGTCTAATTGTTTTAAAGACCTTGCTATTCCTCATTTTTGGCCAAACAGTAGGAAAGGTCCTCTGTAATTTCAAAGCATTCCCTAACAGAGCTACGTTTTCCAGTTTGGAGTACAATCTTCCTGTGAGCCCACCCTGCCACCTATTAACTTCTGCATTCTCCTTCACTCCCTCACCTCTGATTTGCACTCCATGCCGTGCCTTTGTGTTCCTTTCCCAATAGTCTCATCTTCTCTTTGTTTCTGATCGTCCTGGCTCCATTCCACTCACCAGCATCCTCGTACTCCTCCCAGCTAACACCTGCTGCTCTGAGTCTCTCTTTTTTGTTCCCTGGATTCAAGGCGCAGCTTCCCTCCATCTCTCCCTGCCTCCTCCCATCCTCAGCGCCTGTGGGCGGGTCCCCTTTGTCTTTCTGCGCTGCTGATCAGAGGCTGTACAGACTTTGAGAAGGCCTCCAGGAGTCGGCATCTGGGCCACAGCTAGCCATGATCTAACTGTTCTTTAAGCAGCAGGCAACTTACAATATTCTAGAAGAAAAGAGAAGCACAAAGAACCCACTCTGCAGCAACCTTTGTCAGTGTTCTAGAAATCCAAGGGCTAACTCTCTTGTGTGTTTAGACTGGCTTGCTTTTTGATCAGCAGACAGAGCTGTGGTCAGACTCCTGGAGTGACTGCTAAAAGCTTTTCCTTTTTTTTTTTTTTTTAATTTTTCTTTTGTTCTATTCTGTTCTGTCGTCGTCGTCATCATTGTCGTTGTCATCGTCATTGTCATTGTTGTTATCGCTGTTGTTTGTTTTCTTTTGTGAGTATCATACTATGCAGCCCAAGCAGGCCTCAAATTGGCAATCCTGCTTTATTCTCCAAATTACTGGGATTATAGGAATGTGACACCACACTGTGCAACCCTTTTCCTTTTTAATTATTTTCTTTGTGTGTTCATGTGGGTGCACATGTGTTCGTGCATGTACATGAGCTCTGGGAAGAAAGAATCTCAACTGAGGTATTGCCCAGATCACACTGGCTTCCAGGGTCATGTCTGTGAGAGATTGTCTTGACTGCTGACTGCTGAATGATGTAGGAAGACCAGCCCAGTGTGTCCCGGTTTGTGTAAGAAAGCTAACCTATCAAACCAGTAAACAGCCTTCTCCACAGTGGCTGCTTTAGTTCTAATTGAGTTCCTGCCCTGGCTTCCCTCAGCGATGAACTGTTACCTGGAAGGGTAAGCCGAAGAAACCCTCTCCTCAAAACTGCTTTTGTTTCATCACTGCAACACGACAAGCTAGAGCAACGTGTACCCACGTATGTGTGGAAGCTAGAGTTCAACCTTGGGTGTTTTTCCTGATTCTCACCTTGTTTTGGAAGCCCAGAGACTGCTGAGAGCTCTAAAGTAGTTAGACAAAAAGCTCCTAGGGTCTGCTTATCTCTGCCTTCCCGGAGCTGGGATTACAAGTAGATAGCCCCACACCTAGATGTTCCTAGGGCTCTGAGGATGTAATGCAGGTCCCCATGCTTGTGTGGAAAGTAGCCCACCAACTAAGCAGTCTCGGAGCACAAACCTCCTTCCTTCTTCTACAGACATTCTGGTTTCCTACTGCCATGCTTTCCTTTTCTTTGTCTTCTTTGTACTTATCTGTGGCCAAAGTCCTTTCACTTCTCTGTGCCTTGCTTTGCCCAACTGCCTGTCAGAAGACATTTTTCTGGTACTTATTTAATCTTCCAAGTATTGACAATAGCTAACCCTGTCTGAGCCACACCACATGGAAGAAAATGCTCTAGACTTGGATCACAAGCATCTGCAAAGCAGGGCCTGGAAGGGACATTCCTGCATGCAGTCTGTCAGTCGGCAGGCATTTTGAGCACATAGCAACCACCTTAGGTCTTTCAAGTGGATACAAGGACTTATCAGATGTGTTCTCTGTCCTGGAGGAAACAAGCTGGCTGGGGAGACAAGACAGGGTAGAAAAAAGTAACCAAATTTCCATGATGACTCAGGGAGGGAGGCATGCTGGAAGAGAGCTGTGCTAAAGGCTGGGAGCACTCCCATGGGCTAAGTCAGGGCCTGGGGAAAGCTGGGAGCACTCCCATGGGCTAAGTC
>NW_022196906.1:46233440-46238099 GCF_008632895.1 Mastomys coucha | reverse complement strand
AGGGCCTGGGGAAAGCTGGGAGCACTCCCATGGGCTAAGTCAGGGCCTGGGGAAAGCTGGGAGCACTCTCATGGGCTAAGTCAGGGCCTGGGGAAAGCTGGGAGCACTCTGGCTTTGCACTGAACTGGGAAGGTGAGTAGCCCTAGGTAGGATACCCAGGGGTGAGGAGAACCCAAGGCCGGGGTTGTGGCATCTGCCGCTCACATGTTAGAATGTTCCAGGTGCCTGTCCTTGGAGCCTTTGCTTCTCTATCTGTATTCTTCCTCATGGCTTTAATACTAACTTATCTAGCAGGTTAATGATTTTGCAGTCTATGGCTCAAGCCAGGCTCTCCCAGAGTTCCAGGCTTCTACCACTATTGTTTACCTCTTCCCAATTGGTTGATTAAGGAACATTTCCAACTTAACAATCAAAACAGGATTATTTCTTTCCCCTTTGTAAAACACCACATGCCAACGTATTTCTATTTTCTCGGCTAAGTAGATAACACCACTAGTCGATGGATTTTGTATGAAAATCTAGAGTCGTTTGGGATTCCCTCACTTATATACCACTCAGTTAACATGCTCTGTTGTTCCACTACAAGGTTTTTATGCCCCTGCTGGATCCTTCCACCCCTGCTGCTGTTGTCTCCGGGCTCTTTCCATTTAATCAACAGATTAAAATGCAATTCCTTGGCCTGGTGCTTCACGATCTAATGCCCTCTCCTCCCATTCCCTCCCCTCTTCTTTTTCTGACTTCATCTCTCACTGCTCTGCCTCAGTCACATGTTTCAGCCCTTCAAACATCTCAAGTTCAGTCAAGCCCTGACCCTTACATTAGCTGTTGCTTCCATCTATAAAGATCTGCCTATAGAGACTGAGGGAACAAACAACCAATGACTGGCCCAACCTGAGACCCATCCCATGGGAGAGAGCCAACCCTTCACACTATTAATGATACTCTGCTATGCTTGCATATGGGAGCCTAGCTTAACTGTCTCCCTAGAGTCATCATACAACAGCAAATGGAAACAGAGGCAGAGAACCACAGCTAAACATCAGGTGGAGCTAGTGGAGTCTTGTGGAAGAGTTGGGGATAGAATTGAGCAAGCAAGAGAGGTCAAAGATACTCCAAGGAAGCCTACAGAGTCAGCTAACCTGGGCCATGGGGGTTCATGGAGACTGAACAACAAACCAAAGAACATGCAGGGTCTGGACATATGCCCCCTACACATCTGTAGCAGATGTACCTCTTGGCCTTATGTGGATCTCCAAACAGCAGAGGCTGTCTGTGACTCTGTTGACTGCCTTTGGATCCTCTTCCCCTAACCAGACATACTGGTTGGTCAGGCCTCGGGAGGAGAGGATGTGCTTAGTCCTGCTGTAATTTAATGTCCAGGGCAGGGGCAGGGTGGTACCCAAGAGGGGCCTCCCCTCCCCTAAGTAGAAGGGGGAGTAATGAGTGGTTTGTGAGGAAGGGACTGGGAAGAGGTAGATGCAACCAAGATGCAAAGTGAATAAAAAAATAAATTTAAAGGGGGTGGGGGAGGGATGAGCCCCCTGTAACCTTTGTGTGGCTCCCATCTCCTTATTCTCTTTGGGAGAAAACCTCTCCTACAAAAATATTTATAATAGAAAGTAAAATGAAATCCCCAGTCATTTCACTAAAGAAGATACACCTCTGTCCTCCCTCTCTATTTTCTTCATGGTACTTATCTGGGATTATATGTTTATTTGCATTTCAGTTCGTGATCCAATGCTCCACCTGCTAGAAGTTTTATGAAAACAAATCCTGTTCCCACTGCTTCTTCTCCAGAGCTGGCAGAAGGTTTATGAGTGTGCTCTGAATGACTGTTCAGTGACACGTGATGACAGGAAATGAGGACAAGGATTCAGTATAAATGGCAGCTCATTAACAGAGCACAGAGGCAGAATTCAGGGATGAAGCATGGAAAATGCATGGATCTTGACATTATCTTCCCATCCTGGCAATTTGGATTTTGGAATTTGGAGAAGCCCTCTTAAGAGAAGGGATCGATCACAAATGCACATAGCAGCATCCCTACACTGTCATCATGTCATCTCTGTGTATCCTTGAGGAATTTGGTCCAGGACCCCTAAAAATGCTAACGTCCATGGATGTTAAAGTACCTTGTATAAAACAGCATAGGGTTTACAAAAAAACCTACATATGTCCCTCCGCTTATTTTGTCATCTCTAGATTATGTACAATGTAATGTAAATTACTTATAATACAGTATGCAATCTGTGCGAATAGTTATGTAGAGTGTTTTCTGTGGGTACTGACAAAGAAAAAAGTGTCTAGATGCTCAGTAGAGCTCTAAGCCTTTGTTTGTTTGTTTGTTTGTTTGTTTTAACTTGAATCTATAGATCCAGAGCCCACAGCTATGTAGGGCTGACTCTGCATTCTGAAGGCACAGAATGCAGAATACAGTAAGAATATAGTAAGGCAAAAGAAAGTCATTTTTTCTTTTTTTTTTCTTTTTTTTTTTTTTTTTTTTTTTTTTTTTTTTTTTTTTGCCATTTAATAGAAACATGTGTCAGAAGGATAAGGGCTACCATTCACTGAGCACTTACTGAGTACCAGGATTTTTCCCCTAAGCATGTGACACTTACATTATTTTTTTGTCATCCACACAACTATAACATTATAAAGGAGCCATTGCTGTTCCTGTTTTGCAGATAAGAAAAACTGAGGCACAGTGAGACCTTATGATGCCTAAGGTAACTGCTAAGCGGCAGAGACAAAATTCAAGCATCTTTAAGCTAAACCCAGTACCCCTTCAGCCTGTCGCACGTCCATGGGGAGAATGAAACAGTAATGTTGGCTCAGGGATTGGCCTGGGAGCTCAGAGGAGCAATGGAAGGGGTTCTGGGCTCAGTGCTTTCCAGGGGATGTGGGTGTCAGCAGGAAGAGGAACTCTCCTTTTGTATATGTACCCATGACAGATAGTAGCGAAGGAAGAGTAAGCCAAGGAAGTGCGTGCACTTTCTTACCCAGTGTAAGAGAAAAGCAATAAGGGGCAACTCTTACACCTCAATCTGGCCCCATGAGACCTTTCTCTAGAACCATGTGTCTTTCCTCTAGTGCGCTTGCCTCCGTAAGAATTTTATTTTAGATAGAATTTGTTATCCTTAAGGACAGTATCTGTTTTCATTTCTGTTTATCTCACCAAGAGTTATGTCAGATCAAAAGGAACACAGTGTCTGGTCATTCTGAGCATGAAGAGGCTGAAGTTGATTCCTGGATTAAAGCGACAGGAAGTAGCTCTCTTCGTTATAAAGTACACATCTCCCTTTGTGATTGGCAAAACTTTAAAAGTAAGAAAAGAATATTCGGAGTGTTATTTTGGCTGTGTGTGACTACGCAAGGTGAATGTGCTATAGTTTATAAAGCCTGACAGCTTATGGGAAATCACATCTTGGTGCCCCAGCTTGATTCCATCTGAATCTCTCCTAGTGCTAGATAGGTGTCAACGTCCTCCGGGAACACAGTACACAACCAACCTGGAGAAGCACAGATTTGTCTGCTCTTTGGTATTAGCAACCACTGAGTTAAAAGTCAGTGATCTAACTCTGTAGATCCTTCTCCCTGCGTTAACGAGTTAACGAGAAGCTTCTTTTTACTTCTGTGGTTTCTCCATGCTACTCACACCTAAAGATCTACAGCAAGGAGCCTCAGATGGAAGAGACATGAGACATTTGATGTAATCATATTTCAATTAAAAACATATTTTAAAAATCAAAAAAGAAAAATTTACTTCATCTATGAAATACAATTGACCCAAAAGGCAAGATAAAGTCTTCATTCTTTCTTACATACCTTGTTGCTTTGAAGAAAGTCATGCACTGGCTCACCTGAAGCGTCAGAGGCTAACGTAAAGAGAGCCAACAGGACTCTGCAATTTGTAAAGCTTTCACTCAAATGAGGTGGGTGTTTGTGCTCAGAAACAGGTACACATATGTGCATGTGGGCAGATGAGCAAATAGTCTCAGGTGTAAACACTCCTATGTATCCATTTCTGCAGTCAATCACCTATCAGAATAGTACTGGGAACTCACCGTAGGACCTCCGACACTTCCCTTCTATTTCCCAGGCACTGTTTTTCTATACATTTCAAACAGCTTAATTTTCTACTCCCAAACTCCTGCTCTCTTTAAATTTATGTGCATTATCTTCTATTTCTTAGTTCTCTGAGAGTTACATTTTTCCACCCTGCCTGGGAAATATTGGCCCAGAAGTAATGTTAGAATGTGTCCTCATAGTGTCCAATGTTCCTTGATAATGACCGACAATGGTAGACTTGAGTCCAGGCAGTAGCGTGGTCCTCGGACATGAGCCACTTCGCTACACTCCTGTCATGATTTGTTGCAAGACTCTTTGACCTTCCTTTCCTGCACCATAGCAGGGCTCGCTGGTTCCACACGCATTTCCCCTTCTCAGATGCCATTTTTAACTTCAGCGTTTCCCTCTGTGTTCCTGGCAGCAAATGATTCACTTGTAAACGTTCATTTGGCCTTGAAGGTCTTTTGCTGTATTCTTTGACTATGAAGGAAACAGAAAGCATAGTGCAGAGACAGCCAGTATGCCAAGAGCCTGCTATACCCCTATGTTGGCAATCTTTTCCAAGATACTTCACATGGATTTTTAAAAAGA
>NW_022196906.1:46218389-46233430 GCF_008632895.1 Mastomys coucha | reverse complement strand
AAAAAAAGGCTTGGCTTGGCTTTCCAGTTTCCCAAACAGATGGATAAACATCTCACAGTTTTACAAGGAAACATTACGGGACATGATACTCAACCATGCACTGCAGGGAAATCTCTTGTTTATACTGGATTTTAATAGGTATAACCTTTTCTCTCAATTCAAATGAAACCTATTTGGAGGCTAGGGTGTGGTGGGTACGCTCTTTAACCACAGCACTTAGGAGACAGAGGTAGGCAAGAGCACTGTGAGTGTGAAGCCAGCCTGGTCTACACAGTTAGCTCCAGGCCAGCAGAGCCTACCCAGTGACACCCCATCTTACAAAACAAAAACAAACAAACAAACAAACAAACAAACAAAACTATTTTAACCAGGCCTGGTGGTGCATGCCTGAAATCCAGCAATCCAGAGGCTAAGGCACAGAATCCTGAATTTGAGATCCATCCGAGTCTTAAAGCAAAACCTCTCTCTCCCTCCCTCTCTCCCTCCCTCCTTCCCTCCCTCCTTCTCTGTCTCTCCCTCTCTCTCTCTTGCTCTCCCTCCCTCTCTCTCTCTCTCTCTCTCCTCCCTTAAAACACACTTAAAAGCCTGTTTGCATTTTGCTTTGTTTTCTTTTGTTTTGTTGTTTTGTTTTTCCTAGGCAGGGTTTCTCTGTGTAGTCCTGGCTGTCCTAGAACTCAATCTGTAGACAAGACTAGCCTTGAATTCAGAGATCCTCCAGTCTCTGCCTCAAGAGTCCTGAGACTAAAGGTATGTGCCACCACTGCCCAGTGGCTATTGTTTTTAAATCAGGTTCACCAGCCTTCTTAACAAACCAGTATCCTCCTGTGAGTCTCTTCTACTAGACTTAAATTATTTAAAAACCTTGAGAAGTGAGGTAAGGAACTTCATTTTCTAAAACCTTACTAAGGTATAGCAGCCATGTGTTCTACCAGAGCACCCTGTCTCCTTCTGACCACAACCAGGGGTATTAGCTAACTATAGGGCACCTCATGCACTAACTGGCCTGGCCCATCAACTCAGAACTGGGAGAAACAGTTCAAGAAGACAAGCCAGGCCAATCAAAATCCTCTCCAAGAATATGAGTTATACGGGATTGAGTAGAATGAGCCATTGGCAGTAAAGCAGAAAATTAAAGTTAAGGACTATTAGAAGGTAGAGAAAGCTGAGACAATCTTATTAGACCTGATAAAAGTAAGAGTCAGGCAAAAGCCAGTCATGAAAAAGAAGATTAAAATCAGTTACTGTTGCAGATGATCTCATAGCATCTGTTTTAACCTACAATGTTCATGTGAAATGTTTATGAGCATGTATGTTTCATGGTGTTTATGGGCATGCATGTTTTGTGGTGTTTGAGTATGCATGTTTTATGGCATTTATGAGCATGTATGCTTCATGGTGTTTATAAGCATGTATGTTTCATGGTATGTGAAGGACTATGCTGATTTGTGCTCAGTCCTGCACACTACATTATTCTTCAAGCTTGAGAAAAAAGTTCCATCTCAATCCAGGATGTTCAATGCCTAAAAGTTTCTAATGGAATTACTTGGCTGGTGGATACTTTCACCAAGTATGCAATAGATTTGGTTAGGAATAGGTAGAGGGACTCTTGCCTATATCTAGAAGGTCCTAAGCCTACCAGGCTTCTGGGATTATCTCCTCTGTAAAAACATGGTCAGTAGCTTAGCTCATCATCCCATTTACTGTGAGATGACCAACTTCCTTCCCAAAACGTACATCATTTGTTCTCATTAGAGGTTTTCACCTTAGTAAGCTTTTCCACTGGATTCTCAATCTGGGAGTCAAACCCTTTGTGCACAAACAGTGACATCCAGACAATGACCGCAACAATATGCTCATAAATGAGACACCATTGTTCCTAAATGTTCCTGGCTGCTTATCCATGGATCCTGTTTGCATCTTAATCCCATCATTCTCAATTGATCCCAAAGTCTCCACCCCACCCCCTCAGCAAACTTGAAACTTTCTGTTTTATTAAACAGAGCAGCTCAGGTGTCTCTCGGTTCCACTTCCTCACAGCTCCAATCTCCTGTGAGGCTCAGACAGAATCCATTTCAGACCAATCCATTTGTGCATTGTGCTAAAGAGACATCAATCAAAGCAAAGGGGAGTTTGAATTATTAATTGGGGGTTGAGTAGGCACCACTGAAAATGTGAAGTTTCAGCGAGGATTTGAAGGGAGCTGAGCTGTTACATTGCTGAGTTTAACATTAGGTTGTTGGTTCACAGATCGAGCTGTTTAGGGAGAAAACATACACTGAAGTATTTGAGTGGAGGAGGGTGAGAGAACAGAACAGAAAAATAAATTCCTTGTATTGAATGTGCAGCTCCTCTGTAACTTTGTGATTGTTTCTAAGTAAAATAATATAAATAAAAGCTCAATGCTATAATATTGACACTAAAGATAGAGACAGAGACACTATTGAATAGGCTATTTGACCTTTTAAAATGAGAAGTGGTGGTGGTTTAAAAGCAAGATTAGCTCTGTCAAGTGATCAGACAAAGATTGGATGTATTGGGTGAGGTCCCTTTGACTTGCTACCAAGTTATATGAGAAATATCAGAGAAAGAAAAGAAAGGATCTGGGGTTTGGATCTCAAGCTACTAGAAGATTGGAGAAACTCTATCTGATAGAAAATGCTTACAGGTATGTCAAACTGAAGTTCCAAGAGGAAGAACAGGGCTTCAGTTTGAATATGCTGAGTTTAATATCGTACATTGAGCTTTGGCATATGAGTCTGGAGTTCTGAAGAGGAGTTTAGCATGAGATTTACATTTGAGGTACGTCAATATATCAATGGTACACAAGCAGTGGTGTGACATGAGTTCAACATGGCTATGTGTACAGTCAGGAGCTCAACATGGCTATGTGTATAGTCAGGAGCTGAACATGACTACATGTACAGAGAGGAGCTCAATATGGCTACGTATATAGAGAGAGGAGAGAAGAAAAGTACATCCAGTAGTCAGAACCCATTATAAAAATCCATACATATCTATAACTTTCAATATATTGTAGCTTAAGAGAAACAATTTTATTGGTAATTGACAGAGCTTGAAGCAACCAAAGTGTTCTTTGATACGTGAAAGGATAAGTGATTATTTACATACAGACAATGGAACTTTATCTAACACTATAAAGACATGAGGTCTTGTTCAATGAAAAACCAAGTGAAGAAATTTAAATGTTTTATCAAGTGAAATATGCCAATCCCAAAGAATCTGTGTGCTCCATGATCGATTCTGATTATCTGACGTTCTGAAGAAGGCAAAACTATACAGAGAGTAACAGGCTTGACTGCTAGGGGGTTGTGTAAGCACAGATATGCAGATGGAGCACAGACTTTCAGGCCAACAAAAATGGTGCCAATATTATGACAATGGAGATGTCATGATACTGTTTTCCAAGTTCAGGGAGTATACAACACAAGAGAAACCCTAATCTCAACTTTGAATTATGTGTGATAATCAAGTGTCAGTGTAGAATTCATCAATCAAAATACACACGCCACCCTGGTAGGGGGTCTGGATACTGGGGGAGATATCACAGTGCAGCTCTTAGCTTCAGCTTAAGTAAACGTTCCCTACAGATACCCAGATGTTCTTTTGATACTAAATTCTCTATTTTTTTCAAAATATCATTTATTTATGAAATAAATAAATAGCCAGTATTTCCAAGTAGCCTTTGATTTTACCTTGCTTCCGTTCTGTCTTGGATTCTACTTCTAGATCATGTGTTATGATCCCTGCCAGGTCTGTGACACAGATATCAGTCTCATCAGGAATCTGAAATCAGAAATAGAAGGGAAAAAAAGAGAAATAATGCTGCAGATTTTCACAGAATAAACACTAAGTAAGCTTAGTAGAGGGCAGTAGACAGTCAACATTTCCTAAGACAGCATATGTGTGTGGTTGGTATGGGAGAATTTTAAAGGAATTAATGTGTTTCGTATGTTCTGGTTAGTAGAACACTTAGATACTTCTCAAAGCTCACTAAGTTCTAGCTTTGGAAGTGCCTCTAGGCTATGTCCTATGTGAGAGGACTTTTTTTTTGTTTTCCTTTGTTTTATTTATTTATGGCTTTCATGTACAGATGTTGTCTTATTCACATAATAGGGTAACATACCCTTTAATTAAGATGTCTTTAGAGGTAGAAAATATTATCACTATTTCACATGAAATGGCAGTCACTTGACAAATGGAGTTCTGGGAGCCTTGTCTCCTGTCACATGTCTGCCTGCCTCATTGGCCACTACTTTCACCATGCCTGCATTCCCTTCCCCTTTTTTATTGAATATTTTCTTTATTTATATTTCAAATTTTTTCCCTTTCCAGGTCTCCCCTTTGGGAAACTCCCATCCTATCCTCCCTCCCCCTGCCTCTATAAGGGTGCTCCCCCACCCACCCACCCACTCCATCTTCGCTCTCTGCCCTACTCTAGGGCACTGAACACCCTCAGGCCCAAGGGCCTGTAAGAGGACATTTTTGTCAGTAATTTTTTTTTTTACTTATTCATTTTACATCCTGCTCAGTGTCCCCTCTCAGTCACTGCTTCCCACAATCCTCCCCTCCCCACTTCCCTTCTCCTCTGTTTTGCCAGTATTTTTAAGATCTTATGGACTCTTAACCCTGTTCTGCTTTGTCACCTCATCCTTACAACAAGGCCATCATTATTTTTTTCATGGTGTAGAGCTGCCCTAGTGCTGTATGTCAAAAAGTTTGTAAGTTGAACTCAAGGTACTGATGAACCATACACAATAATGTTGTAGTCCTAGCCAGAAAAGTCTTTGCTCCAAAAATAGTTTGCTCTATGGCAGAACTCACTAAGAAGTTTATGGTGGTTTGAAAGAATAATGGCCCCCATAGGGAGTGGCACTATTAGTCTGTATAGCCTTGCTGGGGTAGGTGCAGCATTGTTGTAGGAAGTGTACCACTGCAGGAGGGCTTGCTTTGAGGTCTCCCAAGCTCACTGTCTCTTCCTGTTGCCTGTGGATCCAGATGTAGAACTACCTCCATAGCACCATGTCTGCCTTGCATGCCACCATGCTTCTCAGCATGATAATAATGGACTAAGCCTCTGAACTATAAGCCAGCAGCAATGAAGTGTTTCCTTTATAAGAGTTGTCACAGTCATGGTGTCTCTTCACAGTGTAAAACCCTAAGACCAGGAACTGGGGTATTGCTGTGGTAGGCCTGACTATACTTTTGTTTAGAGGAATGTAGACTTTGGGACTTTAGATTTAGAAAGCCATTGAATACTTTAAGTGGGGCTTCATGGACCATCCATCATCTTAGGAACATGGAAAACTGTGGAGGCCTGGCTCAAGAGGTTTCAGAAAAGAAGAATGTTAGTATGTGGCATAGAGACTGTTCTTAAGATATTTTGGTGAAAAATATGGCTGTTTTCTTCCCCCAACCCCCGCAAAAAAAAATCTACTTGAGGCTAAATTGGAGAGTTTTTAATTAATTGCATTTACAGAGGAGATTTCAAAACAGCCTAGTCTGGACTGTGTTTCTTGGTTATTAGTATTCACTCTTAAGCAGACTTATAATGAAAAGGAGCAAGGTAAGCAAAGAAAATTTCAAAATGTACAGATTAAGAAGAAAGAGGCCCCAGGAAGTGGAAGAGAGCTATGTTCTGTGTTCATGGAGATCAACAGATTCAAGAAAATCCTGATGTGAAGTGGAATAAAGGGATCGATGACCTCAGGGCAAGACCACACCTAGCTAAGCTTCCAACTTGTAAAAAGGAATTAAAGAACAGTTTAGAGTCTGGTGTGGTGGCCCACACTTTTAATCCCAGTACTCAGGAGACAGAGGCAAGCAGATCTCTGAGTTTGAGGCCAGCCTGGTTTACAGATGGACTTTCAGGACAGCCAGGCTTAGGTAGTAAAGCAAACTATCTAAAACAGAAAGCTAGTGAAGACCTAATTGAACTAGGGGGAAACGGCATGTTTTAGCCCCAGTAAGTAGCAGAACTTGGCAGCTTCAGCCACAAGGTTCTGGTTTTAGAGTCAAGAATACAAGAAAGGGTTGTGGAATCTCCCTCCTGAGGCCAGGCGAGTGTCAGAGCTGTCCCTGTGTGGAGGCCTAGAGCAGCCATTGTGTGAAGGTGTAGAGATGAAGCCTGGATTGCCTTGGAGACCCCAAAATGCTGGAGATACCTGAACTTTGGGAAACCGAGGAAAGCTGCTAACAGAGAGTGGAACCAGCCAGCCCAAGAGAAAGTAGTGAGCTGCAGTCAACAATGCTGAAAGGAGTTGGAAATTTAAAGAATTCTTTGACATTGGACATGGAGATGCAGAGTTTGGAGTTTGCCCAGCCGGTTTCTGGTCTTGCTTTGGTCCAGTGTTTCCTTACTAGGTTCCTTTTCCTCCTTTTTGGAAAAAAAAAAAAAAAGACAAGAGAGGTGGGGGAGAGGGAGAAAGGGGGGGAGAGAGGGAGAGAGAGAGAGAAATCAAAACAAAATAATTTTTTAAAAAAAGTCTCACGCTATTTGTTAGGGACTGAATAGTAGAGAGAGTAGAGTAGTGTCAAAGAAATTTTGATAATTCCTCCTGGCTTCAACCCGGCCTCAGCCTGTTCCTTTACTTTCTCAAGGTCTTCACTTCAGGTTAAGGGTGTCTTCTGTCTGCCTGTCATTTATTCCTCCTAGCAGCTGTGATTTTTGGTCTATACTTTAGGCGTTCCACTTTTCTATACTGGTGAGAAAGCAAATGAAGATGAAACTGAGGCAAAATTGCTCATCAGAATAAAGACGTCAAACCTATAAGAGTCTAAGCTGTAAAATTCTCAGAACCAAATACAAGGAAAAGCTTCATGAAACCAGAGTTGGCAGCAATTCCTTGGATCAGAAGCCAAAAATACAGGCAATACAAGTAAAAATGCATACACTGGATTCATCAACACTGAATTTTTTTGTACATCAAAGGATATACCATCAACAGATAGAAGGCAGCCTACCTAAGGGAAGAAAAATGTATGTGACTGGTGATTAACATACCGAATACATAAAATGTCTACAATGTAACAAAAAACTCAACCTGATTAAAAATGAGCAAAAAAAACTTGAAGAAACATCTTTTGAAAGATAAACAAATAATCATCAAGCTCATGAAAAAAATGCATGGCATCTCTAGTCCCTGGGGACATGCAGACCAAACCACAACATGATGCCACTCTGTGCACACTATGATAATTGATACTAAAAACAAAACCAACCAAACCACACCAGGAAGCATGGAGAAACTGGATCTGTGACATTGCTGGAGAGAGTGTAAGACGAGCCAGCTACTGTTTAATACAGTACCACGATTCCTCAAGAAATTAATATGAGCCGGGTGGTGGTGGTGCACACCTTTAATCCCAGCACTTGGGAGGCAGAGGCAGGCGGATTTCTGAGTTCGAGGCCTGGTCTACAGAGTGAATTCGAGGACAGCCAGGGCTATACAGAGAAACCCTGTCTCGAAAAAACCAAAAAAAAAAAGAAAGAAAGAAAGAAAGAAAGAAAGAAAGAAAGAAAGAAAGAAAGAAATTAATAT
Organism: Mastomys coucha; assembly: GCF_008632895.1. Classification (NCBI taxonomy): domain Eukaryota; kingdom Metazoa; phylum Chordata; class Mammalia; order Rodentia; family Muridae; genus Mastomys; species Mastomys coucha. The sequence goes on along the minus strand of NW_022196906.1, from coordinate 46,225,871 downwards.
GATCACCAATTTCACCTGCATATAATGAGAAAATAATTGAAAGCAAGAATTGGATATGTGTTCAGCCATTGCTATAGCAGCATTATTCATAATCGCTAAATGTGGAAGCCACTCAAGTGTCCATCAATAACTGAAGGAGTGTAATTAAACACAGTATACACATTTGGTGGAACATTATTCAGCCTTAAGTAGAATGAAACCAGAAGCTTGAGACTCGTGCTTAACTAAGATAGCTAGGCACCTACTGAGTAGAACCTCTCAGAGGACAAGATGCTCCTGTCTGCAAGCATAAGGACATATCATTAATAATGTTGGGGATTGGTGTTTGCCCATGGGTGGGTCTTAAGTTGGGCCGGTTATTGGCTGACCATTCCCTCAGTCTCTGCTCCTTCCCCTGTGCCTGGATTACTTGTAGACAGAATAAATTTGGGCTTAAAAGTTTTGTGAATGGGTTGAGATATCTATCACTCCACTGGGGTTCCTTTCTCAATACAGAAGGTTGCCTCTTCAGGTTCCATATCGCTAATGCACTGAGTCACAGCTAAGGTCATCCATCCCCACTGATTCTTGGGTGCCTCCCTTGTCCCAGGCCGTGTCTCATCCTGAAGATGCCTCCCACCTCCTCACCCCTGTCAGTTGCAGATTTCCATTCATTTTTATGGCCATCTGGCCATCTCCCTTGTCTTTCCTAGCACCTGACCTTGAAATCACCATTCTCCTCCTCATCTTACCTCCTTCCCAGATCCATCCCTCCATCTGCCTCAGCAAATTCAGACAGATACAGACACCCAGAGCCACACAGTGGATGGAGCTTGGAAATTCTTAGGGAAGAATAGGAGGAAGGATTGTGGGTCCAGAAGGGGATAGGAACTCCACAGGAAGACCAACAGAGTCAACTAACCTGGACCTTTGGGGCTCTCAGAGACTGAATCACTGACAAAAGAATATACATGGGCTGAACCTAGGCCTTCCTGCACATATGTAGCAGATGTGCAGCTTGACTTTCATGTGGGTCCTGAACAACTGGAGCAGGGGCTATCCCAAAAGCTGTTGCCTGTATGTGGGATATGTTCTACTAGCCAGGCTGCCTTGTCTGGCCTCAGTGGTAGAGGAAGCGCCTAGGCTTGCAGAAACTAGAAGTGGCAGAGTTGAAGGGAAGGTACCCGGGGGCCCACCCACCCAGGGGAAAAGGGGAGGGGGAATCGGGGAAGGATTGTAGGAGGGGGTGACCAGGAGTGGGGCAGTGAGCAGGATATGAAGAGAATAGGTTAAAAATAGTTAATTTATTAAAAGCAAAAAAGAAACCATACAGAAAAACTAATGTATGGTTTCTCTTACTTAAGCAACCCAGAGTAGTCAGCTCACAGAGACACCAAGTGGAATGGTGGTTCCTTGGGCTGGATGGGAGCAGAGAGAGGAGAGCAGAGTGTTTGATGTTAGGGTAGAGATGAAAATTTTGGAAGACATGATACCGAAGTTTCATAAAAATGGTTTAAATGGACATATTTATGCAATATGTGGTTCTCTGTTAAAGGGCTGCCATTCAGCTTGATACAATGCAAAACACCAGTTGTGGGTTCTCATTAGTCTCACAATCCAAATTGAAATGTGCAAAACCAAGTACTAAGAATATAATAAAGGAAAGGCTTAGATGCTGCGTGAGATGAGGAAAAATTAAACAAGAAGCAGGACTATTGGGAAGAAAAATGAAATTTATTTATACAAGGCATTATGAACACAGAAGCCTCTAATGAATCTACAGGAAAGAAAAAATAAAACAACAGTGGAGTTAATCAGTAAATTAGAACTATTAGAACACATGAAAAGTCTAAATGCCCTATCTCCCCCCAGCAAATAGTTAGAAATTACAACTTTTAAAAGACAAGTGTTTAAAAGTATAGAAAAATCAAACTGCTAGGATTATACCTTATAAAAATACACAAGATTCTAACTAAACCAAAAGCTAGAAAACATCCAAAGAAATGAGTGGGAAGCCAAGTAAAAGTTATGGAGAAGAATTTGAAGATATTCTTAAGATATCCATTATTTCAGATTAATTTGTGGATTCTATGCACTCTATATTGAAAGAGTAGTCATTAGTCAAATTTAGGTAGAAACTGACCAGTGGTTCTAGAATGCAAGAGAATAGTGAAATCTCACTAAAACTATACTCCCTGCTTTGAAGGTTTATTGTAAAATTATGTCAGCTGAGACAGCTTGGTGCAGGCATAAGGACAAATGAGTCAGCGGAGAAGAACCAACGGTTCAGGGGTGACTGCTTACAGATGTGCTCAGCTCACTCTCTGCTGAGACCCTGAGTCCATGCAGTGGGTCACCAAAGTCTTCCTAATGAGTGTTTCTGCAACACTAGAATATACTCATGGGCAAAATGAATCTTTATCCTATTTACTCTATATTCAATTACTTTAAGGTAGACTAAAACCTAACCATAAAGACCAGAACTATAAATTTTCTGGATGAAAACATGGGAAGATATGTTTGTGACTTGGACACATGCCAGTGTTTCTTAGAATATGGAAGCATCAATAGAATACTGACAAATTTCATAGAAATTAAAACTTCAAACAGCATTAATGTTATAATTCTACATAGGAAAAAAAACAACAATTATAAAAGGGTTACTGACAGAAGCAATGGAAGTGGTCCCCAGGAACTGTCTAAGGCAGTATGACCTTGCTAGCAATCAAGAAAAAAAGATTACCATAATTTCCCATCAAGTCAATAGGAACTTAGCACATTTACAATATATAATAGCAGTAACTACACACAAGAATGGAAGCTGAGAGGCAATCAGTTGGAAAAATCTTGGGAGAGGAAGTTTGCAATATTTAATAATATTTTAGCTATATATGGATGTGGCCCAGCTATTCAATTTCTGAGAAACCTTTATAGTTTGTCTATGTGCACAAATATCTGTATCAGGTTCTTATTAGTTTTGACTAAAGCCCTTAAAAACATACCTTCTTAAGAGAGTAAGTGGTTTCATCAGCCATGAAGCAATGACATGGAGCTATATAAGTATGGCCAGGAGTTAGACCAGACCTCGTGAGATACAAACAAAGTTTCTCACATACACACAATTGTTATAAAACAATGCTCACAGAATGGCCCTACCTGCACATCTTTAGTATATACAAGCATATATGTGTGTTTTGAATAGTTAGATGCCACTACATAGACATTTAGGAAATGACTGGGGTGCACTTAAAAATTAAACAGTGGTTACCTGCAGGAAGAGAGAGGAATGTCACTGGATATAAATTTAACATTTTGCTGAAAGTGCTTCCTATCATTTGAATCTCTCATTAGACATACCTTTCTCATGGAACCAGATTACATGCCATGGCAAGAGTTTTGAGCCATAAATATGGCAAGTTCCTGAACCATAAATAGGACAAATTCCTAAGATTCATTTCAATGGGGTAAGTTTTTGTATGTGTGTACTGCTGTTATCATTTAAATAAATAAACAAAGGAAGGAGAAAACACACATAGAAGATGTGCAGAGTCTTCAGATGAAGTCAGACAGACAGCATCAGCAAGGACTTGAAGGACTTATGCCAGGATGTGCCAGTGAGGGCAACGGTTAGTCATTGCCCACCCGTCACTGCTGTGCATCCCTCACACTCTCCTTTTCTTCTTTGTCCATGAGTGTTACATTGTCTTAGTGTTAGAGAAGCACACCCTCCTGCCCCCTCCTGGACTCTGAAACACTGGCTGTGGAAGGGGTCCTGGAACTATGGGCTTCTCTCTGAATATAACGTGGCATTTTTTTGCCTACCAGAAATAAAATTTCCACAATTTTCAAGGAGCACTGAGAAATGTAATGGTACAGTTCTGCGTCCCCATTAGTAATTTTCTATAATCCTGATTTCTGGCACACATTACGGTAAAAATAATGACCCAGGTGTCTTTTTTTTTCCATTACTGAAAACTCCATTAGCAGTTTTACTTCAATAGAGAGAGCTTTTTTCCTGTAAGCATTACAAACTGTTTGAAATCAATCTATTTTTTCCATAATTGGATATACAGCTGTTAAAAAGTTTCATTTAGTTTTTTTTTTTAAGTTGTGCTTTCAAATCATCTTTGCACTGATTTACTAAGAATATATAATCTTAGTGAAAGGTTTTAAATTTTTATTCCAGTCTGTAAGACAATACTTTACTTTTTAATCACTAAAGCAAAGCTGAATGTCTGGAAGTTGGCTAGTCTTGTTCAGTTGATTTTACTTCCCTGATTTTAATATTTGTACTATATATTCTTGTTTGTTAAGAAATATACACTGAAGCATTATGTTTAAAATGTATCATTATATCATTATACTCTCAACCTTATCTTATATAAAGCAAGCATGGTGATATCAACAACCACAGGAAATGTGGAGAAGGTAAACAGGAATGTTTACATCATTTGCAACTTCTCGGCCTCCTCAACATGTCCATTTTGTTCTTTCTTCTTTTGGGGAACCAAACCAAAGGCCTTGTGCATGCTGGGTGTCTTAGTTAGGATTTCTGTTGCTGTGGTGAGACACTATGGCCACGGCAATTCTTACAAAGGAAAGCATTTAATTGGGACTGGCTTATAGTTCAGAGGCATAGTCCATTTATCTTCATGGTGGAGAGTATGCAACACACAGGAAGATGCAGTACTGGAGAAGGTGCTGAGAGTTCTACATCCTGATCTGCAGGCAGCAGTCAGAGGGACACTGGGCCTGGCTTGAGCATTTGAAACCTCAAAGCCCACCCCAATGACTCACTTCCTCCAACAATCCACACCTGCTCCTAATAGTGCCATTCCCTCTGAGTCCATGGGAAGCATTTTCATTCAAACCACCACACTGGGCAAGTAAGTGCTCCCTCCCCCACCCCCAAGTCTCTGAGCTATACTCCCAACACTGTGGCAACTTTTTAAGGTATCAAATTGTTTTAGAATAAGATGCTTTCTCCAATAGCTATTTATCAGTTCACTGACCCGTCCCTGTGGGCCTCTCAGTGCCCTGTAGAAGCTGGCCTCCTCAAGGAACATGGCTAATCCCTGTACCTGTGAAGCAACATTGTTACTCTGTGCTACTGGGCATGTTAGAATCTCAGCCATTGGACTGGCTGTGCCTGTGTCAGACATTAATGGCTCCAGGAGACAGTCTAAGCTTTCTTCCATCTCTTCAAGCCCTCTCCCATTCTCCCTGCAACAGTCTGCTTTCCCTCAACACATTTATTCTTTCAATCATTATGCAATTATTCCTTTTGTCTTGTAATTATTCCAAATATCTCCCTCTCAGCTGGCTTTCCTTGGCCCATATATGTGGTAAACTTAGATGTGTCTTCTTCCCAAAGCTCCCTCTTAGTTCTTTATCACCCACTTGACCTCACACTGTGGATTTTAAGACGAGCCTGTCTCAGCAACTTTCCTTCCCACTTGCCCCGGGAAGAGAAGCTGTAACTATATCAGGCTATGTGATTGGTGTTTTGGTTTTATGTAGGTTTCCAGTGAACAGAGTTAAAAATTGGTGACAATAATGGGGATGACAGAATGAGACAGACTTCCTCCCTTGCCTGTGAAAACACACAAGGTATAATATTTCAGGGTTTTAGATCAGATGAGACATTAGCAACAAAGGATAAGGAATTAGAAATGTCTGCCTGGTGAATTCAAGATCTAACTCTTATATCATCAAAGGTTCATCACTCTCTCCATTTCAGAAAGGCATAAAACAAATATTGTGTTGGATCACATAGAATACCCTGGAAAACCTCAGTGTTGAGTTGAGGGAGCCCCTCAAGTTGCCACCTCTCTCTAGGAAGGGGTACAATTAGCTTCTGTACCATTTCCTGAGGTTGCCTCCATTCCCTATATCTGGACAGTTAGTATTCTACTACGACCACCTAGAGTTACATGAACAGAGGTGACATTTGGCACTGTGCATGGAAGTGTCAATGAATGCACTGCATCTTGAGTGTTTAGCACATTGATGAATGTTTATGAATCTTGCTTGAATGAACAAATAAACTGGCCACCCAGTAGGATTCAGGGAAGAAGTATTAGCCCAGTAGTTACATTCCTAAACCTTCCCAACTCCCCACCCAGCTTGCAGTCTCCTCTTTCCGTAGCATCACTGCATCCTTTAAAAACATTTGATGACTCAGCTGAGACTGAAGACCAGAAATTTATCTAAGATTATCTTAGAGTCAAATGCAAGCAAAAGCCAAATGCTTTGGAAAGCTAATTCAGATGTGTTTGGGAGACGATGGCTGCCTTAATGCCGTGTATGATTTTTGGTTTCTAACTTGGTTTGTTTATTCACTAAAATAATTATTGAAAATGTATTGTGAGCCAGACAGTGTCCCTGACATTGGAGCTAAAGCAATGGGCAAGCTAATGAGCTCTCTGTAATTTTGCTCATTCGTTCAAATAGCAGGAATTAATTGAAAGACTGTTATGTTACCAGGCTCCTGACTGAGAATACTTTCCTCCATGAGGTTAGTATTCTTTTTTTTGGGGGGGGGGTATGTATAGCCCTGGTTGTCCTGAAACTTACTCTGTAGACCAGGCCAGCCTCGAACTCAGAAATCTGCCTGCTTCTGCTTCCTGAATGCTGGGATTAAAGGTACGCACAACCACTGCCCAGTGAGATTAGTATTCTATTGGAGGAAAATGGAAATAAGTAAGTTGCATAGTGTATTAGAAGGTGATAAATCTTGGCAGAGATGGGTGGGAGAGGACAAAAACAAAGGAATCAGACAGCAAGTGTAGATGAAGGTATAATTTTAAGCACCATTGTCAAGTTATAAACCACAGAGAAAGTTGCTTAGTACCAAAGTCTTAGAGGAGGTGAAGGAGCAGGAAAGAACATTCCAGACAGATGGCGGCAAATGGAAAGGCTGTGAGGTAGGAACAGCTTTGCAGTAGGGTGGTTTGGAGCTAAATTGTCCCCCACAGACTCTTGTGCATAACAGGTAGTGCTACTTTAAGAAGTTTCTAGAACTCCCCAAATATAGTGTCTAGCTGGCAGATGAAGGCCACTGTGAGAAGACCCTGACTCTGGCTTGCCATTTCTCCACAAACTCATGGACTCAGTTGTATCACTCAATTATCATGCCTTCCCCTGTCATATAGGACTCAAACCGTGAGCCCTCAAACTGTGAGCCCAAATAAACCTTAGACATCACAGAAATAAGAAAAGAAATACATCATACTTAATAACTAGAAAGCGAGCAAAGAAGGGGAAGGAGAAACACGTTGGAAAGTAGTCAATTACTAAGACTTTGCCTTCAAGTGTCAGAGGAAGGCATTCAAAAAAAATCTTTAATGAAGCAAAGCATGCTGTAACCCAGCTTCTGTGTAAGAAGATCCAGAATGTCAGAGAGGTGGTGGGGGTGACACAGAGGTGGTGTGGGTGACACAGAGGTGGTGTGGGTGACACAGAGGTGGTGTGGGTGACACAGAGGTGGTGGGGGAGTGACAC
>NW_022196906.1:46206746-46217498 GCF_008632895.1 Mastomys coucha | reverse complement strand
GACACAGAGGTGGTGTGGGTGACACAGAGGTGGTGGGGGAGTGACACAGAGATGGTGGGGGATGACACAGAGGTGGTGTGGGTGACACAGAGATGGTGAGGGGTGACACAGAGGTGGTGTGGGTGACACAGAGGTGGTGTGGGTAACATAGAGGTGGGGTGGGAGCTTTGGAGTTTGTAATCATTCAAAAATACCAACAAAGGACTTGTGTTCAATCAGCAGGCAGCCATGCTTTACCAGATAGGAGAATTTAATTCTTGCATTTTTAGAAAAATGTTCCCAAATAGACATGGTTCTAGTACCCAATTGAGATCTAGGAACACAGAGAACTCATCACTACTCTTGGGGATAGGGCTTACAGTGGAGAGTCATAGTCTTGGGATTTTGGATGGTGTCTTTCATATTGGCCTTAAAATCTCACTGAAGTGGGACGCAAGACCATCAAGATGGATTGGGAAGTGTTGTGGAGTGATTCACGCTCCCTGCACTGGGATGCTTCTTTAAATAATACCGTCTTAAAAAGCTCCTAAATTGAAATCTTGTGGATAGACCCAGTTTTAGACCCAAAAGACCAGAAAACATTTTTACACACACAGCATATGCAGAGCCCTCTGAATACCACAACATGTACAAACGAAGTGACATGGTTTGGCAGGTGTCCATGACAAAAACTGCACGTTGGTTCTCTAAGTGTTGTGATCTGAATCAGGCAGTTATGCCTTTGTTCCTGGAAGTCATTTAAATTTAGGTCACTGCATTAGGAGTGAAGTGGCATAGCGTGGAGCGTGTCCAGGATGATGCGTCAGCCATCTGACGTACTGGAGTGGGGAAGAGTGTGTGAGAGTGTTGGTGTGTCTCATGTTCCCCTCTGCATTCCACTCACCTCCTTCCTTCTAACTACTTAGCATGCTGGCACTTTGGAATTCTCAAGACTTTTCCAGCCTTCTGTCCTCTGGCAATTGCTTGGCCAACAGTGTCCACAACAGGAAAGCACACATAAGATGGCCGTGCTTTCTTGACTTGATTTTATCACCTGGGCAAGAGAAGGCCCTGGTGCTGCCTATAAACAAATAAGGTGAACAGGAAACCCCAAACACATTGTTGTGCTACATAATTTTTGAAAACTGAAATGTTTTGAAACACTATCTGTGACCCGCTGGCAGACCCATTTGCTGCCCAGCATTTGACAAAATTGCCTGGCATTTTATAGTTGCTCTTTGCTTGCGAGGCTGTGGTGTGCAGAGCTAACATCAGGAGGGGTAGGTATAACTGTTCCACCTATGGAGTCTAATGGCACATGGAAAGCCAGTCCACCAGGGGCAGAGGGGAGGCCAGTGACCTCCTGCTTGGCCCTTAGCTCTCTGGGAACTTACCTGTGGCCTCACCTTGGAAGCCATAGAAATTTGCTCCTTCCTGAAAAACAGGAATTTTTTTAATGTTTTCCATTTTCAACTTTTCCTTCTAACTCAGTCAACTTTTTAATTTACTGAGGTGACAAATGACTTAATGGTGTTATTTTTAGCACAAGTCATTTATACATGTATGCCTTAAATATCTTCTTTATATATAATGTATCTTAACATAACCTATTTTGTCTTTACTATTTAGAGTTCACATTTTGGTTATATTAAAAGGCCTATAGTTTATCCAAGTTTCTAGACTTAAGTATTTTACTACTTTCTGTAACAGACATATTTACTTCTGTTTAATTTTTTTTTTCAATTTTCTTTAGCTAGTGGTAGTGAGCTTCAAACTTTCCATTGGCAACTACTCATTCTGTAGCCCAGGCTAGCCTCCAACTAATGTTAATCTTCTTCCACAGGCTTCAAGGATTACAGGTGACCAACTTTCATACAGTTTTAATTAAGTTTAGATAGTTTCTAATCTTCTGCAGCTTCTAAATTCTCAGCTAAAAACATTGACCCAGAGGCTGGGGAGATGTCTCTGTGGTTTAGAGCACTTGCTGCTATTGCAGAATACCTTGGTTTGATTCCCAGCACCTCTGTGATAATACACAGGCATCATCTATAACCACAGTTCCAAGAGGATGGTGTCTTCTAACCTCCTCGGGCACCAAGAATATATACAATGCACACATATATATGCAAGGAAACATTCGCACATACTAAAGTAAATACATTTTTAAAAATCAATTTAAAAAAAATCTTTAACCCAGAAAGTTCCAAGGCCATGGTTCTTTCATTGAACAATAATTTTCTTTGCTGTCAAAGGTGGGTAAACACAATTGCCCCACTTCACAGAAACTGCTTAATCAAGCAAACCAGTATTTGGAAGGGTAGCTACAATCGTGCTTGTTTCTTCTTGCATGATCCAGCATGTTATTCAGTTGAAGTTTCTATGATCGGCAGCCCATGGTCCCTCAGTATAAAACCAATGTGTAGGAAACCATTCCTGGGAGGATCTCTGGGGGAGGGAGAAGGTTTCTTCACACTGTCTCCAGTGTGAAGAAATTTCAGTGAAGGAATTTTTGAAACATTATAGTAGTTTTTTTTTAAAAAAAAAAAAAAAGGAGTCACATTGAAGATGGAGCATGAACCCCGACATGTAAATAACCCCATTTATTGACAACTAATGTCTCTTCTCCAGATTTGGCATAAAAGTTTTGCTCTTGAGTGGATCTTCTACATCTTTACTTTGAATTAATATTCAAAGAGAAGTGAGCTACAACAAGAGTCACCCCCCACTAAGGATGGAGATAGACAGACAGGCAGATGATAGGAAGAGCACAAATGAATACCCAGATGAGAGGCACTGCATAGGTAGGTAGGTAAATATATAAATAGACAGGAAGATAGATAGACTTTGATAGACTTAGGATCATTCCACCAAGCAGGGATTTCCCGTAGAATATTTGCAATCAGATAACACCTAACATACACACTATCTTTAGATGCTACTCTACTTACAAATACTAATTTATAATGACCCCATCGCCAGTCACTGAAGCCTGTTAATGACAAAGAAAAAGTTAGCCCATCTAGTTTTAAAACCTTGTTAGATGGACTGTCACTCAGTTCCCAAGATCATGAAGTAACAGCGTGCTTGTGTGTACCTGACACTCCTCTCCAGTGAGATGAGCATGACATGCTTAGTGATTATTCTCCTCCTACGATGCAAGCTGATTGTTCAGGTGTCTTATCTCTAGTAACTATGGTATTCATCTCTGGAAATTACTGTCAAGATGAGCAGTCCTCTCGCCAAAGCATTTCCTTTAACAGGTTGGGCCAACGGGATCATTTCCATTTGGCATGGCTGCTACTCTACAGAAAACTATTTTCACCTAAATGAAAATAATCTCTGATCTAATCAGTAAATTCCACCAAACATCGCTGACAGAAGACTCTGAAATGAGCCTAATATAAGTTTTATTTCTTTTATAATTTTCTAGTAGTAATTTCCCCTTCCTTTTTTATTACTATTCTTGGAATTCATATTTTAAATAACATGGAAAAAGACCATTTCGATTTTCTGTAATGTACAAAATCATTTTCAGATGAGTAGGAGAAGGGAAAATGTAAAATATTAGAACTAATGAAAACTTCTGGGTAGATAAAGAAAAGCAAACATAAATGGTCAACAACCATGTAAAAAGATTTAAATTCTCTCCGAGTTGGGTAAATTTAAAATAAGGATAATCATAATAATCATTTTGTCAACTGAAAAGCCTGAGATTATAACACTTGCATTTGGTGAGGGATAAAGAGAGATTACTGAAATATATGGAAATTATAGATGTTACAAGCTTTTATGACCAATAAACTCATGCGATTGTCATTCGTCAGTGCTTCGTCTCACTTCCGGGAGCCAACCTGATGGGTATGTGTGCCAAGACGTCAGGACACGTGAAAAATTCAAGAACTGAAAACAACATAGAAGGCCACTAATAGGGGAGATGGCTGAATACGGTGGTCCATCGATAGAATTCCAGAAAGACATAAGGAATGAGTGACGGAAGACAGCCTTGTAGGAGCTACATAAACTTTGGGGGACTGGGTGGGGGAGGGAGGACAAGTGTAGATAAAAGATATTTGAATCTATTTGTAGGAGAAAATACAGGCACAGCCCTCCAGCCAGCCTACCTAGCACCCTTCACTTCTAAATTAAAAAGCTTGGCACAGCATCCTCCTGAATACTCCAAAAAGTTAGAACTCTGCATTCTGAAGTAGCTTGGGTGGCAGTACCTGGCCTGCAGAGGAGTCTGCACTCTCCACGTCTCCCCTAATGTGTTTCTGCACAGAGATCATGGTGGTGGGAGCTCTCACTGTCTAATCCAAGGTAGTGTGCTAACCAATCAGTGGATAGGCTGCCACTATGTAAGTAATTGTTTGCATGCAATGGTGTGACCTCTGCCCCACTAGTATTTCAGTCCCACACATGAAAACATTTAATCGCATTCAGACAACAACTGTGTGACCACTGGAGTAGGTAGGAGAAGTTCTGATATCCAGATTTACAATGGTTCAAGCAGCCAGCTCTAATTCTATGAACCTTGAGCCTGAATAAATGGTTTCTTCCTTAAATTGGGTCTATTGGGAGGATTTTATCACAGCAATAGAAAAGTAACTAACACAGCTAGAAGTGATGCTGTGAGGGAAGGTAATGTTGCTCAGCAGACAGCGTGTTAGCCAGGAAGAGATGATGCTAGAAAAAGCTGCAGAGTTATAGCAAGGTGTTCATAACTGGTGTTCTTTCTGTTTTCTATCACAACATTGAAGTTATAAGATTTTGGGAGTAATGTTAGAGAATTAGAAAACACACAAGGTCTGTTACTTAACACGTACAGGAGCCTTTTCACGGTTCCATTGGATTTTTTTTTTAATTCTAAACATGTAGGCAGAGGAGAAAACAGGTTCCTGGCACCATGCATCATATCCCTTGCTGGGTGTTACACTCTCAATAATCCAGTGCATTTCCATGAACAGAAAAGAATAAAACAAACAAAAACAGCCATCCAAGAGTGACCTGAAAGTTCTTCTATATTAATAATACAACAACGTCTGACTTCTGCTATTTTTATTGTCAAGGCATGCATTGATCAACCAGCCACAATGACCACTGGTACATCAGACCCTAGACGGAGAAGGCCACCTCAGCATTATCCACCTCCTGCCAAGAGCCTTTTGCTGAGAGAGGGATTACTTACAAAGAATCTCTTATGGCCTGTAAACCCTCTGTTCTAGATATTATGCTATAGCCTTGAGTCAAATCAACTTGTCCAGTCTGTGGTTTTCCAGCAAAACCTGTAAGAAACAGTCATTAAAAAAATCTGAAGAACAACAATAATGAACTAACTAGTACCCTCAGAGTTCCCAGGGACTAAAACACCAACCAAAGAGTACACATGGTGGGACTAATGGCTCCAGCAGCAATATAGCAGAGGATGGCCTAGTCAGTCATCAATGGGAGGAGAGGCCCTTGGCCCTGTGAAGGTTCTATGCCCCAGTATAGGGGAATGCCAGGGCCAGGAAGCAGGAGGGGGTGGGGTAATGAAAAGGGGAAGGGGGGAGGGAACAGGGGTTTGTTTTAGTTTGGGGGTTTTTTTATTTTATTTCTTTTTTCTTTTTCTTTTCTTTTCTTTTCTTTTGTTTTTTGGAGGGGAACCTGGGAAAGGAGATATTGTAAATAAAGAAAACATCTAAAAAAGAAAAAAAATCTGTTGCTTGATTTCCTATGTTAAATACAATTGGTGTCAGTAAAGACTATGCTTCATGTGAAATTTCATAGGTAATATTTCTTTTTATTTTAAAAAAATGAGAACAGGACTAGGAAAGTTTGGCTATTCTAAAGGAAATTGTGTATATTCTTTCCTTTGTAATCAGGTCCAACAAAACTCATGCATACCAGAGCCTGCTGACTTCTGCACTCAGTCACCTCTGCTCACAGTGCAGTGTCCGGCTGCTATCAGTTAACATATCCACTCTAGACCTTGCTTGCTTCTCTTGATTTTAGAAGACAACTGTCTTCAGTCCTTCTTAGCTTTTTTTCCTCTAATTTTGTTAGACTTGAGTCTTTCTGGTGGTAAATTCTCTTTTATTCATTTATCTAAAAAAAAAAAAATATTAAGATACCTGGGAGCCCACTGCATACTGGGTCTAAGAATCAGCATGAGTCTGTACTTGTGTTACTATAATGATTACTTGTGGTAGGCCAACATTAGAAAGAAAAGGGGCTTGAAATTCTGGAGAGTCAATGCAATTCCTCAGCGCTGATGAGTGCTTCACAGCAGACAGTGTCAAAGTGGTGGTAACATGCATGGGGGAAAGATCAGCTCTCAAAACTGGAAGTGTGGGCACGGGGAGGCCCTGCAGGCTCTTCTGAAGACATGGCCTCAATTCACTCAAAAATCCCTGACTAGGTGCCATGTTGTAAGGGTTCCATCTCCCAATATTGCCTCATTTAGAGACAAACTCCCAATACATAAGCCTTTGAGGGACAAAAAAAGAAAGAGAGAGAGAAAGAGAGAAAGAGAGAAAGAAAGAAAGAAAGAGAGAGAGAGAGAGAGAGAGAGAGAGAGAGAGAGAGAGAGAGAGAGAGAAAGGAAGGAAGGAAGGAAGAAACAAAGAAACAAAGAAGCAAAGAAAGAAACAAAGAAACAAAAAAAGAAACAAAGAAACAAAACGAGCCAAGCCCAAACCATAGCACATTCTAAGCGCATGCCTGACTAGCCTAGGCTTCTGTGAGAACGCAGAGTTTCTATCTCAGTATTTCAGAGCTCTTCTCTGACTGTTGCTCCAGAACTCACTCATCTGGGATATCTTGTAGATGTGGCCAGACAGACACCTATCAGGCACACGAGTAGCAAGTAACGAACACTCTCTCTCTCATTTGCAACCCCTTGCAAAGGAGAACAAATTCTTTCAGAAACGGTAGAAGTTTGGAGACATTTTCATTCCTATGATGCAATCTTTGTCTTTCCACCCCCTCTATTCCTTGGTTCCTTTCCTTAACAAATGCCACACTCCCCCAGTTCCCTGACCACATTACATTTCTGAATCCCTCGGGACTTTACCAATACTGTTCTCTCTTCCTCTTCTGTTGCCAACTCCTTGATCTGACATTCTCTCACTTGTCATCCTCTCCCTCCATGATACCCACTGCCATTGCCCCCAAATAATAATAATACTAATAATCCTTCCCTCTTCTGTACTGGCTGCTATAGTGCAATAGTCCTCAGTTTGTTGTTGTTGTTGTTGTTGTTTAATGCAATTTAATCTGAGCTTGTCACCTGACTCTACCAATATTGTCACTGTATAATATTCAAAACCTCATTTCATTTTTCTGGGTCTCACTTTCTCAGTCTGAAAACAGGGCAGTAATAGTCTCGATCTCACTATATTGTTAAAAATTAAATGACATAAAGAATACCCCACCCCTTCTAACACATACGGACTTTCCATGTTAGCTATATAATGAGTTCAAGGCCAGCCTGAACTCTATAAGACCCTAACTCATAAAACTGAGACTGAAAAAGACTGCAAGGCATAACATTTATACAATGCTTTTAATAACTAAGCATTGTTCTAAGCGTCTCAGAGGAGACATGGGGATAAATATCTTAGCACCATGTAATAGGGACTTCTAACATGCCCCAAATCTATCTCCCAGTCACAAAGATAAAGGCCTGTTTTCTTTGCAAGCCCAGCCCAGAGGTGTTATTAGCTCCAGGCCTCTAGCCTTCAAAGGCCTCAGAGCATACCATTAAGGAGCCCCACGTGACGGTTTCCTTGTAGCAGACAGCATGCTGCAGTATGCACAAGCTGTGACTGTGCCTCTGCATCTGAGTCCAGCAGAGCCAGCGGCTGACATGATGAAGGACACAGTGCACAGCGTGTCCTTTTAGTTTCCAAATGAATGAAAAGGGCACATTGAAAGCGAGCCTTACCACAGCATCTGGGGACAATAATGACTCACAGGAAAGACAAAGATTGAGTAAGCACCAACGGAAGGCCACCCATCTTCTCGTCACCGTTGCTTGGGAAAGATGGTCTCCAGATGGAACACATAGAAATATGTGGATTAAAAAGTGCCCAGGCTTTTGAGGAAAGTCTAATTCCCCTCAGATCTCCCCAAATATATTAGCCATACTAGGAGCTGGGAGGGACTGCAAAGAGGCCACAGAGATATTAGAAATGTGTACATGTGGCATGCATCTGCACCGCAGCCATCATTGCAGATCAACTCTAAGGAGACAATTAGATGTGTTTGATATGAATTATTACAGTCTATGTTTTACCAATGGCGAAAAAAAAAATGAAGCTTCTTCACTACAGGTCTAGACAGAAACTTAAAGGGAAATTTTAATGCTAGAAAAAAAAACTTTTAATGCTCTATCCTTCCATCATCATCATCATCATCATTATTATTATTGTCACTTGAGGCTACCTAATCTTGGTGTACCTCAAGTATGAAAGAGTCCTATTACCTTTACTTCAAATATACTTATTGAATATATCCTATACACTTTTATATTAATGAGTATATATTTGTGCAATGAAGAGACACCTTGATCTTTTTAAATGTGTGTGTGTTTGTATATATGTGTATGTAGAGTGTGTATATACACATGGAGGCCACAGGAGGGCATCGGATCTCCTGCTGTGCAATTCTCCTCCTTATTCCCTTGAGAAAGTCTTTCTCACTGAACCCAGAGCTAGGCTGATGGCCAACAAGCCCTAGCAATTTTTCTGCCTCTGCTCTCTACAGCAACCTGGTTACAGGACAGTACTTGGCCATACCAGGCTTTATATGTAGGTGCTGGAATCTGAAACCAGGTCCTTTCACATGCATAGGAAGCACTTTTGCCCACTTAGCTCTCTTTGCCTTGATTTTTGATATTGTGTCAAAGTTTTGAGCTAAAATACTGTTTATATAATATTTCTTAGAGGGAAAATGCAATCACCCTCCAACGCTGTGTACACAGCCTGAGACCTGAGAACTGCTTTGTTAAGTGACTGTGTTTTGTACATTTGCTGTGAAGGCTACAGGGTTTGTGGGTGATCAAATCATCCAAGATTGACACAGGACACCAAGACTGGAGAAAATAAAAAGGCATAGGGAACAGAAAGAAACTACACACCCTTGGAGTTTGCTCTACATTTCTTATTAGTTGAAAATCAAGAACTCCAATACTATTGGCAGAACCCCACTCTGAAGGCTGCCTACAAAAAACACTGGATGTTCCTGAAACACTGTCAAAGAAAGTGTTAAAACATCAAGTGAGTGATCTTTCTTGAGGCAGACCCTATAGGAGTTTAAGACCCTTTGAGTTTAAGAATATTAGCCTTCCTCCCTGCTCTGAACAATGTATCTCATAAGCCAGTTACAATTTTATTTACAAAAGGATTCTTCAAAATAAAACAAACATGTAAACCAGCTTATATTGCTTTACTTATCCTTTGAACTTCGCTTTGGTTTTAAACTTTGTTTACCTTTTAAACCTGGTTTTAAATTACATCCTCCAGCCATAGTAGCTTCCAAAGTGGCAGAATTGCAAATACAGCTGCTATTGAGAGCTTAACATATGTCTCCCTAAATGCCTGCACTAAAATGTGTATTATCTCTCTTTTATCGCTTCCTTACTAAAGCCAAACTTGCTTCATGCTGACTCAGCCTGGTGTACTTTTCTGAAGATTCCAAGAGTAATTGAGCTTCCATTGAAGGGAAGATCATCCCTACAGCCAGCAGCATGGAGTTGGATCTCTATCTTCTGCTGGCAAGATCACCATTGTCTATGTGTGATCTATTGTTGACCAAAACATCATGAAATCAGTATTGCGTTACTTTCTTGGAGAATTTTTAAGAATTTCCTAGAAGACTTGAGAGCTAAAATCAAACAGCTTAAAAGATGTGTGCCAAAATATCTTGTATTTTTTCACCAGAATTAAAGGATTGTTATAAACCGTGTGAATAAGTGTGTGTGCATGCATGCATGTTTACTGTTTTCATTTTATGGCCTCTAACCCTGATTGCTATATATGAGAAGCATCCTGAGACAGATACCTCCTGGTAGTATAGGAACTGACCATAGTAGGTATTAATTACCCAGCTTCTCTTAGAGCAAAGGTTTTGGAATGTGGCCTAAACTCCTCTCACTGCAGGCTCACACCATAGATTTGAAGCAAGACTCTAATGACACACAAAGAAAGGGCAAGAGCAGAAACTATTTTCTCATGAGTTGCCACCTCCTGCACAGCATCAGGTTGGAGGTGAGACCAGCTTTAATATCTATGCATGTCAGCAGAGGACATTTATGTCCTTTACTTGTCTGGGAGCTTTGCGTTTCTGGATGTTAGACATGGTAGATGGCTCCACAGTCTCTTAGCTAGATTCTCTAACACTTCTAGTGATTATAACAGATAACTTATATTCTTTCATTAATTGTATGAGAGTAAAACTCTGACTTGCTTAAAAATATATTGAATATATTATGCTATGTGTTATGTGTTATGTGGGCTTAAATTTTTCAAAACCTACTTTTTTTTTTTAAACTTTTATTGCATTATCAGAAAAGTTACATGATTTCAATTTATCTGAATTTGTTAACATTTAAAAACATATTTTAATTAAATAGAATTGAATCACATTCTTGTTCCCCTTTTGTACCACCGCTCCTCCCATAGACCCCCCCTTCAATACCTATAATATATTTTTTGTCGTATTCTTTAAATTTATAAAATATTATAAAAATAAAAATAAGTATTATAAAAGTTGTTTGATATAAAACAACAATTG
>NW_022196906.1:46095326-46205165 GCF_008632895.1 Mastomys coucha | reverse complement strand
TCTCTTTCTTTAGGTTAGGGAAGTTTTCTTCTATAATTTTGTTGAAGATATTTACTGGCCCATTTCATCGGGAGTCTTCACTCTCTTCTATACCTATTATCCTTAGGTTTGGTCTTCCCAATGCATCCTGGATTTCCTGGATGTTTTGGGTTAGGAGCTTTTTGCTTTTTGCATTTTCTTTGACTGTTGTGTCAATGTTTTCTAAGGTGTCTTCTGCCCCTGTGATTCTTTCTTCTATCTCTTGCATTCTGTTGGCGATGCTTGCATCTATGGCCCCTGATTTCTTGCCTAGGTTTTGTATCTCCAGGGTTGTCTCTCTTTCTGATTTCTTTATTGTTTCTATTTCCATTATTAGATTCTGGATGGTTTTGCTCATTTCCTTCACCTGTTTGATTGTGTTTTCCTGTAGTTCTTTAAGGGATTTTTGTGTTTCCTCTTTAAGAGCTTTTAGCTCTTTACCTGTGTTCTCCTGTATTTCTTTGAGGGTGCTATTTATGACTTTCTTAAGGTCCTGTATCATCATCATGATAAGTGATTTTATATCTGAATCTTGTGTTTCCGGTGTGATGGTGTGGCCAGGACTTGCTATGGTAGGAGAATTGGGTTCTGATGATGCCAAGTGACCTTGGTTTGTGTTGTTTATTTTCTTAAGCTTGCTGCCGGCCATCTGGTTAACTCTAGTGCTACCTGCCTTTGTTAAATCTGACTGGAGCCTATCCTTCCTGTGATCCTGGTTGTGTCAGAATTCCTCAGAGTCAAGCTGTCTGTGTGATCCTGTGATTCTGGAATCCTGGGATCCTGGGCTTGTTAGATCACCTGGGAGTG
Source organism: Mastomys coucha (assembly GCF_008632895.1). Lineage (NCBI taxonomy): Eukaryota > Metazoa > Chordata > Mammalia > Rodentia > Muridae > Mastomys > Mastomys coucha. The sequence goes on along the minus strand of NW_022196906.1, from coordinate 46,204,340 downwards.
TGGCTTTCTCTGTGTGTTCCAAAACCTACTTTTAATAAGGGTTCTCACACACTTTAATCACCCTTCTAACCTACTGTCCAAAGGTAGGAGAGAAAAGATGGTAAATAGGACAAGCAGATATGGACCTGTTTAGAATTAGTCCTTTGGGGCAATTCTAATCTCGTTTGTCAGGATACCAGCAGTCCAGTTCAGTAGTGTCCAGATACCAAACTCAAGTCAGCAGTGGTGGCACAATCCAGCAGAAACAGCCAGGCTTCCGTTGAATCAACATGAATCATCAGGAGAAACCAGAACCAGCCAGAATGCCAGGAGTTCTTTGCTGTGTGCCTCTCTCAATGAAATGAAGGTCAGCGAAGACTCGAGACCAATGAGGCATTGCAAGGGCCCCGTCACAGTTCCCTGAGTCCTCTTTATACTCTCTTCAAACATCACTCATCCTCTCCTGAGTCTTACCATGAGCCTGCATCACATGCCATAACCAGAAACTTCCACTTCAATGTTATAGCTTAAGAAATAAAGCTGCTTTCACTTAAGAATAAAGAGAGGACAACACCACCACAGTTGAGCAATGTCACTGAGATTCAGCTTTGCAGTAGCAAAAGCAGTTGCTTCAATTTGGGAGGTCTCAGCCCACTGTGCACTGAAAGGCAGTGGCTATGTTCTGACATGCAACAGTAAACACTTGGCTATTTCCTCTTACCTAGCCTCAGGTCTTCACACTGTCCTTTGGCTTCTAGCCTATCCATTCTTTATACTTACTGGCCAGTTCAGAGAGTTTGGTGTGGTTAGTAACTTCTCATCCACTGAGAACTTCTGGTGTATTAGGCACACCTTCTCATTGCATTGACTTCCCCTTATTCTATTCACTTTTTCCTACTTTCTTGCCCAAGCTCCTTACCATAATGTTCTACTTCTTTAAAAAGGTGCCTTGACAAATATTCTCTGTGTGAGAGCCACAGAGATTAAAAGTTAAGTGTTGTTACTACATTTGGGAGAAGTATATGAAGTGATGGATAGGTTTGGAGTTCAAAGTATTGAGTTTCATGTCATGTATATATGTCATATATACATGTCATATATATGTGTGTGTGCATATATATAATATGGCTAACAAAAAGTATTTATAGTATATATAAAAATATATAATAAATATAGAAATTTATAAATAGTATATGTAATAATATGGATGTAAAGTATATCTAGATTTTTTATTTTATACACTTTTTGTTACTCATATTTTTTATGGTGCTGAGAATCAGACACAAGACCTGGAGCTTATGCTATGCCACTTAATTTCTTCCCTAACCATGATTTCTTTGAGACAGGGTCTCACCATGTAGCCCAGATTAGTCTGGAATTCATTATCTAGCCCAAGCTGTCTCTGACCTCATGATTGTCCTGTCTTTCTTCCTTAAATATTGTTTTAAAAAGAAAAATCTTACCTACTATACTTCATTTCATCTATCTCTTTGGACATTAAATCATAGCAGTACATTTCATTCATTTTATCAGACATGGGGCATTGCTTACTTTTCTTGCTGCAGTTTTCCCATATTCTCTGTTCCTGGCTGGAAGGAATTTTCTTTCTTTTTGTACTTCTGAAAGAAGACAAAATCTTTGGTAAGAATTATATCTGTGTCCTATTCCCAGAGAGTAGTGTCCTTTTTAAGCAAAGCCTCAAAGACCTTTAGCAATTCATTTAACAAACTCAAGTATAACTGTTGCACCTACTAAACAAGGAAGCTTATTTGTGACCACATGATTTTGGGGGTGAAAGTAGTTAACCACAAAACCTAACTCCCGTGGAATTATTAGCAAAGCAACTTAGCCAAGGAAAGGCGTGCATGAGTGAGGTTCACCAGCTTGCTCAAGCATGCAGCTTATCACAAGCGAAACTAGATTACTCAGAGTCAAAACTAGCCTCCAGACTTCAGACCTTCTGTTTTTCCTCAACTCACTGTGTCTCCTAACTCTAATGTTAACTGCGGTGCTGGGCACCACAGAGCCCAGAGGGTTTAGATGAAGAAAATGGGTAAAGACGACACTGTATACAGTGCATGGTCCCCAGTTCAGGAGTATTCTGTATACATGATGGATGGGCAGCACTTCTCTGGCTCCCAGTAACTGAACAGGAGCAGGCAACTACAAGAAAGCCAGTCATCAGCCTGACATAAATAGTTTTGACTCAACAGAGGTGATTTGTGTAAACCAGATTCTAGCTCAGTCTTGTTCTTTCTTACAAGAGCTTCCAGTTGACTCAGCCTTTCTGTACGTAAAGGCTATATGAACTATTTTGATTACTGATTGGTTAGAATAACCTTGTTCAAGTTTGTCTTTCACCATTCTGGGTAAACATGTACTAACAGGAAAAAAAATCACATATTTAGAAGTTCCTCATCTACTTAACACCTGACAGCTACTTTTCTTTTAGAGACCTTTACTCCTTGGACTCCATTGCCCCAGTGCAATGTTGCTACTTATTCTACTTTTTTGTGCTTTCCTTGATCTACATGCTAAAGGGCATTCTAAGTCTTTTACACAAATTACCCTAAGGCACACAGAAAACTCAAAAGATAAATGCTATTTGTATACTCATGTGACAGATGAAGAATGTGAGACACAGGGCAAGTCAAGAGTTTACATCAAGATGGTGGTAGAGAAGAGGCTGTAAGTTGCAATTTGAAATGTCTGGGGGACATTTCAAATGAAACTTGGGGGAAGTTTGTACGCTGAGGATTTTGTTCCCAATGGAGCAATGCTCTGAGGTGGTATTTTTGGATGTGATTGGATCATCTGGTTTAATCAATGCAGTAGTCCATTGGTGGAGTCTTACAGTAGTGTGTTACAGGGGAATCGTGACTATTTTAGGAGATGGGCATTCCTTTGAGGAAGTTGGTCACTCAGAGAGTACCCTTGGAACTTCAGCCTCTTTGTCCTCTCTGGCCTTACTTTTGGGCTGTCTTGAATTGAGCAGATTTGCTCTGCCATGTGTTCCCTGGATGATTTTTCTGCTTTGTGATAGGCCTAGAAGCACTTTCAGTGGGAGTCCTGGGTACACAGGAGACTGAATAGCACAATGTATTATAGAGATAATGTGAAAGCTGAAACAATAATCTAATGGGCAAGATGTCCATGTCACAAGATGAATCTGCTGCCATTTGTTCGGTCTCCTGCTCATCTCTAGTCGAACATCCCAGACACTTCTGAAGTTCAACCTGTCTGAAACTGAATTTATCATTTTTTTTTCAAAAACTCATACTCTTTCTTTTCATTTTTTGAAAGATGTCACTATCGTTATTACTAAATGTCTGGTACTCTACCAAAAGAGCCTTTTGAGAAACACAGCCACACTTAAGATCCTCCCAGGTATGTTTCTCTGTCTTATTCATTTACTAAACTTCCCATGCCCTCGTTTAACCATAAACTACTCGGTGACCAAGACTGTCATCAAGTCTAATATTTATTGAGTATTTTTCTAAAGGTCAGAGTTTGCCCTAAGCACTGTATGTGCGTCATGTTACTCGGCCTGTGAAGCACGGTAGTTACAAACATAGGTTTATTGTCTGATTGGATGAAGTAGCTTTGTTGTGTGATTTGGATGAACACATTCAATTTTTATGTGATTTAATGATCACACAGGACTCTGAGAGTTTAGAAGAGAGACATCTAAGACAGGTAGATGAGTTCAACAAGGACAGAATGAAACGCTGACATAAATCTTGCATTACAAGGTTATTAGGAGAACAGTGTTATAGACGAGAGATCAGCCAGTCCATATAAACAAAGGTCCAAAGCTTTTGATAATGATAGTACAGTTTTACCAAGAACATTAAAGACATGCAAACTAAAAATTCTACAAGGGCCAGACAAGTCAGATAAAGAAGAGAGGCTGGGCCAAGATAGGACAAGGAAAAGATACAAAATCCAAGGCAAACAAGAGAGAACATGACCCACTTAAAGCAGGCAGCCTGTACTTGGACCAAGAGCCTTCCCTTCCCAACCTTCTACTGACCATACACCACTTTTTTCTTCTTTGATCTCTCTCTCCCTCTTCTTCTTCCTCTCCCTTGCCCTCTCCCTTTTTCTCTGTCTATCTGTGTGTCTCTTTCTAAGTTCCTTACCACAATATACTGCTTCTTACGAAGAATCCTTAACAAGTTTATACTCTCTGGAGTCTCTTTCACTTGCCCTTTGCTTCACCACAGTGTACTTCGTGTGGCTAGATCTGTTAAGTAAGTAGCTCAAGGAGGATTTGGAAGAGACAGCTCACCACCAGCCACAAGCCAGCCTCCAAACCCAGCAGTACTCTACTTTGTTTCTTCCAAGTACCAGCTGTTTTATACATCTTTTTGCTCAGTTATTTATTTGTATATTCCATGTGCTTGTGTAGTAGATATGAACCTGAGTTTGATATCCAGAACCCATGTAAAATTGCTGAGGAGTGGTGGGGCATGTTTGTAATTCCAGTGCTGGGGAGGTGGAAAGAGGAGGATCTCAGGGACTTGCCAGCTGGCCAGCCTACCCTAATTAGTGACTTCTACAAAATCCTTTGGCATGTGTGTAGATACACTAGCAGAAGAACGCACACACACACACACACACACACATACACATACACATACACACACACACACGCACATGCACACGCACACGCACAATGGTTTACAAAATATTTCTTTGGAGGAGTATGCAGTAGAATCAAAAAACAGACTAATCTGGAGTAGTAAAGTAGGTACTCATAAAGAATTATATCACAGAAGCCAAAGGAGAGTTCACAGTGCAACCTAAGACTTGATTGACAGCCTGCTTCTAGCTGGGGTGAGGGATGGGGGAGGGTCAGCTGACATCTGGCTAGTCCAAGGCTTATCTCATTCCTTTGGCTTACTCTTAAGACTTGTCGCATTGCTTTGCCTCATTCTTATGCCCATGGGAGACTTTGCTAAAGAACGTGACTGTGACTCTGGAACTACATCTGTTTGGGTTTCCTGTGATGTGTCCTAACCACAATATCATCTCTGTTTGCTTTCTACCAAAGTCAGATAAGCTTTCCATTATCTTCATCTACAGATAAACAAACCTCTACTCATATACAACCATTCAGCTTCTTGTAAAGCTATTTCCTCCTTATCAATACAATTTACCATTTTTATATTGGTTTTCCCATTCCAGAATTTCACATTATGATAAGGAGACTGAAAATGACCAGAATGTATATAAAGGGAGAGTGTGTGTGATATTCTAAATAAGGTGCTATAAAGGATATCTTCTCTAATCAGATGATATTTGAACAGAAATATGAAGAATATTAGTGAGAAAACTCTGGAGATATTTGAGAAGGGGTGTTCGAGAGAAAGAAACAGCAGAAATGTGGAGAGCTTGGCCAGTAGAGAATGAGCAAAGAATGACAAGAAATGAGCTTGTCAGAACAGACTAAAGCAACTTACTTCAATTAGAAATTTTTGAGTTGACCTCAGGGGGTCAGGGTATATATACACAGTTCTTGGAGCACGAACACGGTGGGTAACCAACAAATGTTTGAATGAATCCCCATTGTATGCAGACCAAGTTGTGGGGATCACAGATAACTGAATGAGACCCTGCTTCTGGATCACAGATAACTGAATGAGAATGCTTCTGGCAACTTTGGCACTTGATTTTATTATCAAGTATTTTCTATAGGTTTGTTTTTCAGTTGTGTCTCAGATTTCAAAACCATAGTTTACGATATAGACTGGGGTTTTTTTGTAGTTATTTAATTTTGTGATTCTGAGCTGAGTGCTGGTACTCAAGACTGCTTTGCTTGAATTAAAGAAGGCAGTGAAATACAGGTCTAAGATAAATGAAATGAAATGAAATGAATGAAAAGGTAGGAGGTGATTGGTTATCTGGGTGATGGATAAAACATGATTCGTATTTTTGAAACAGCATGGCTTTAAACTCTCTACAAGGAGCATGTAGCCAGTATAATTTAAAATAGCAACAGAATGCTTAATGGTCCCAGAGTTTAAAGCAAGTACCATCCTCCCCTGCTTTTACTCCAGTTCCACACAGCTAAGCTATCTATATTCAGCTTTACTACAGAGGATCTCAGAAAATGCCAGGTCTTGCTTTTGAACACAAAGAACCAACCGCCAAGAAAACAAGTGTTTGTAAAGACTGTCTCCAACATGTATGGGGGCCCACAGAAGCATGGGGTTTTTTTGTTGTTGTTTTGTTGTTGTTGTTTATTTGTTTTTTTGTTTTTGGTTTGTTTTGGTTTGGTTTTTTTGAGACAGGGTTTCTCTGTGTAGCCCTGGCTGTCCTGGAACTCACTCTGTAGACCAGGCTGGCCTTGAACTCAGAAATCTGCCTGCCTCTGCCTCCCAAGTGCTGTGATTAAAGACATGTGCCACCACTGCCTGGCAGAAGCATGTTTTATGAAGCACACAATGGCACCAGCTCACTGTCCTCTCAGTATCTTTGCCAAAGCTTGTGAGTGTTGATCTGTAAGTTGTGGCTATCCAAACTAGGATCACTGGTTCTTGGATCCCTCTAGCAACATCTTCTTCAGAAAGTAGATACTGCCTAAGGCACACAGTGCTCACTTTAAAAGAAAGAAAGAGGGCTCGTGAGATGGCTCAGCGGGTAGGAGCGCTGACTGCTCTTCCAAAGGTCCTGAGTTCAAATCCCAGCAACTACATAGTGGCTCACAACCACCAGTAATGAGATCTGATGCCCTCTTCTGGTGCATCTAAAGATAGCTACAGTGTACTTATTTATAATAATAAATAAATCCTTGGGCCCGAGTGAGCAGAGGTCAATTCCCAGCAACCACAGATGAAGGCTCACAACTATCTGTACAGCTACAGTGTGTAACTCATAGATATAAAATAAATAAATAAATCTTTTTTAAAAAAAAAAAAAAGAAAAGAAAGAAAGAAAGAAAGAAGATTTCATAGAGAAGGGGAGCTGGCTCAGTAAGTAAAACACTTACCATTAAGCATAAGGTCCTGAGTCTGGATCCCCAGCCCCCATCTAAAAAGCTGGGGAAAATACCTAATCTTGATCTCTGAGCTCCACATACGCACACACAGGAACACAAACATACCACAACACAAAGCTATTGGAAGGATAGCCCAGGACACCTACCCTTTCTTTGTAAACTTTCAGGGTTCTCTGCATAAAACTCAGAAGCCAGAAGAAGTTGTTTTACTGAAGAGGCAAAGAAGCTTTTCAGGGAAACCACCAATTATTGGTTCAGATAAGGAGACCAAAATCATGGCCCAGAGACACAGAAGCAGGCGAATGACTCCACCTGTACCTTTAACCCTGAGTGCTCACAGGCTGCATGATATAACAAAGGACTTCTGGCATCACCTGCACCCAATCCCTGACCTGGGATTGACAAAAGACTATTATACCCACAAGATGCCTCCAATGTGTTTCCCTATGTAACACTAACCATTCCCAACCTAGCGCTGTGGCACTTGCTTGCAGGACTGATTACAGTGTGATTAGCCTCTTCTCCCCACCTGGAGTCCTCATCTCTAATTCCTAGATAGGTTTACTTTTTGAGACAGTATCTCAATAAGTAACCCAGGCTGGCCTTGAACCTGCAATCCTTCGGTCTCGGTTTCCTGAGGGCTGGGTTTACAGATATAGATCACTGTACCTAGTTTCTGGACTCTTTTTGCCAGGTAGCTCCTGGAATTTCAGTGTTCGGACAGAAATAACTGACAGTGTAAATCTCCCACTGACTTTTACCCAAAGGTTGAAAGTGGGCGCCCAGAGCCATCTAGATTGTTTCCCGCATACTGTCTGACATTAGCCCCAAGCTTACTCATCTTCCCACTCTCCTAGACTCCGAAACCAACCTAGACCCTAAGTCAGGGTGACTGGATCCACCCCCACCACTGCAGAAGTCTCCGGTCCCACAGTGACTCAGCAGCCAGTATGCTCCACTGATAATCCTGCACTTCCTGATGCTGCAGTCTTACTACAAGGCTGACTTCTCACTTCTTTCTGCACAGTTGGTTGCTTGTTTATAAGACAGTTTCTTTTCATTTATTTGCTGGCTGGTTGGCATCCTTTCCATTTTCTTCCCTACCCCTTCCCCCCACACACATACATCTCCTCCTCTTTTTTTTCTTCCTCTTCTTCCTCCTCCTCCTCTCCTTCCTCCTCTTTCTTGTTCTGCCTGTCCTGCCCCTGCTATTTCAGTAGCTAACTCCTCTTGTTTCCCCACGTTTGACGACTTTTCTGATTTCCCATTTGCTTTGGGATTTGAATGTTTTGCCTTGACCTCTCCTCTAAAGGCTACAATCCTGAGGACTAGTTCCTATGGACATGGCTTCACTACCTTCTAACAGATCAAAAAGAAAGAAATAGCCACAGATTGGAATGTTGGGGTGCCCAACTATCTAACTCGATGGTCACATTCCTACTATGACACAAGAACTGAAGACCTTTGGGAGCAAGACAGAGCAGGGGGACTTACATTGTGATACAGAAAGACACTAGTATGAGCAAAGAGAATTCTAGGTGATGAGCATTATGAAAAAAAAAAGCCACACGTGTTCAGTCTGCTTGTACCTATATCTGACCTGCTGTGAGGCCCCCAGCTTATCTATAAGCACTCTTTCCAGTCTCTGGCTATGAGAACATCCCTCAAATGTTTCCCTTAATTAAAGTAGTTCCTTTCAAAAAAAAAACCTCATGGAATCTGAGGTTAGAGTTTTAGCAACTAAGTTGTAAGCACTGTGACTAATCCATTAATTCTGTCTGGGAATCTTTAAGCAATCTTGGGATCTCCCCTTCCACATGATCATGGAAATCTTTCCCTGGTTGGGAAGCCCCAGACTTCACACGTGCAACTCACAGGGCTTCCTTCACTTCCTCATCCTTGGCACTGAGAACAGTTTCTTTTTTTAATTAACCTATATTAATTGTACCAACCAAGTAGTTTTACTATGGTATATTCATACAAGCTACAATGTGCTTTGATCTTACCAATTTCCTTTCTGGTTAACCCCTTGCCTTTTCGCACCAGTGTTCTTCTCCCCAGATAGTTCTCCTCCTTCTTGAATCTCTCTCTCTTCCTCCCTTCCTTTCCCCCATCTCAAACTTGTTTCAGTATACAAGAGAAAAATGCAATATTTGTCTTTCTAAGTCCGGTTTGTTTTGCTTAACATAATGATCTCACACCCCATTTATTCTCTACAAAAAAAAAAAAAAAAAAAAAAAAAAAACCACGATTCTGTTCTTCACGGTGAGTGAATTAATACTCCATTGTACGTACAGCATATTTTTTTTATCCATTTCGTCTATTGATTGGCACCTAGACTAATTCTGTAGGTGTATCAGTATTTCTATAGTGTGCAGATTTCATTTCTTTGGATGGTGAAATAGCTTTGTCATTTAATAGTTCTACTTTTAGTTTTTTGAGGAACCTTGATTTCCATAGTGGCTATTCTAATTTGCATTCCCACCAACCATGTGGAAAGTTGAAATTATTTCTATTACTTTAAAAACATCTGACTATTTATGGAATTCAGCAGAAACATATCGACCAAAAGATACATCATTGGTAAAAGTTGCCTTTTAAATAGTGTTTTTGAATGGTGAATTTATTTATATACAACTTAAAATTCAAAACTGTAAGTACACAAAACAACAAAATCTGTCTTCTACCCTTTCCTTCCCATTCTTCAGTTCTTCTTCCCATACTAACCAGTGTCCCCGGTCTGTTGTGTGTTCTTCAGAGCTATCATAGTCTTATGCAATTATAGATTTTCCCCTACAGAAAAGCTAAGCACTCTCTACCTCCCCTTTTCAGTAAGCAACGTGTCTTGAGGTTTACTCTGTAGACATAAAGCTACTCTGCTCTTGGACAGCTGCATATTGGACCAATGAGTATGTTAATTTCAATAGCCCCCCCATCGGTGTGTAGTCAAGCAGACTCTATTTTCTTTTATTTGTTTGGTTTTGTTTTGATATTTGCAAATAATACTAGTTAATGATCTTCCCATATGACTCCTTGATGCTAACCATTTTCAGCCAGCTTGATTTTTGCATAACTGCAGAGGTGAGGAAGATGTTTCCATTCACCTGAAATCCCTTCTGGAGAGAAAACCTCTAAAAGTTCTGGGCCATGTACGCTGCAGTGGGATTGTAATCCTGTCCTCCATGAAATAGCAGAGATCCTTCCATTGTTCTCAGGTCCCCTGTGTTTGCCAAGCATGGTAAAAATGGTGCTGCCATTCCAGGCTCAGTGAGAAAGCAGGCACATGGCTATGGCTCTGGAATACAGAAAACTTTGCTCTTGTGGATCCTTAGTGGCTTTCCTTGATGGCTTCCCTCAAATGCTGGAGGAAAGAGTCAAACAGCTACTATGGAATCTTGTGGTTACCTATCAGAAAAATGAAGTCCCGGGATTGGTCAGCAGCATGTATCTCATGTCTTCTAGTTTCCTTCCCTAAGAATGAAGCTTTAATAAGCAGCTGCAGCCACACCCCGAGACTCACTGGCCGGCCAAGAGTATGCTATATACCCCTGTGTGTCTTCCATAGGGTACGTGCTTAGTAACTAGTTTTCATGGAGTAATGAGGGTGAATGAAGCTAGGTTTTATTTATAGGTTGTTAGAATTACAGGATTTCCTAAAAGCTGCGACTGAAGCCCAAGAGCTAGAGGAAAGGATTGTTGGCTCAAGAGCTGAAGACAAAAGCAAACTGAAGAAACTACTGACCTCGGTTCAGCTACGGTAAGAATTTTGGCCAAAATGGTGGAGGCGTGACACAAGAGACAACTCTTGCAACTCCAAGTGTAGCTACAGGTCCATAAATGATCCATAAGAAAAGCCCCACAGACACTACTAGAAAACCTCTGGGTACAATTAGAAGTGTTTGCCAGGAGTCTGGGACAGTTTTCACCCTGAAACTGTTTAAAACCTCTGGCTCTGTTATGTAAGGTAGGGTGCAAATGGAAATTTTTGATGAAGGCAAGCCACGGGGGGGGGGGGGGGGGGGGGGGGGGGGGGGGGAAGACAGGCATCTAAAATTGTACCTTTAATGATTCAAGCACCAGTCTAGGAGGGTGCTAGTCTATCTGAGATCATACTCTAGGAAGGAGTACGGCTCTCACAACCATCCTTCTCTAGCCGTTCTTTCTGAAAGGATCTTTACAAACTCATAAGTCTGTCCTGAGATCTATTTCAATTCCGTGTTGCAATTCTAGGTCCAGATCTGAACTCATAACTAAAATACAGATTCGCTCCCCAGAACTGATAGCAGGAAAGTGCCAGACCTGCCAGCCACCCAGGCAAGGTTGACTCCTAGACAAGCAGGATTTGACCTCCAATCTCACCAAAAGGACAAGTTCAGATTAAATGACATTTCATTTCAATATTTGACCTTTCTCTATACCTGTGAAAATCCTCCTGTACACTTCTCTCTAAGGAGAGAGAAGCTTGGGGTAAGGGAATGATATAAATGGGAGCTCAGAAAACCCATTTAACTCAGAGCCATAGAAACATTTTATTTTTATTAGAAATTTTCTTTCAACACTGTTTTACAAAAAACAAAAAAAAATGAACAGCCTTTCCTGATTACTTTGTAATGGAGACTGTGTTAAATTTTCATCTTTTTCTTTCATTAGTGGATAAATCTATCTACTAAACTATCTCCCATAGATAACACTATGACATTCTTACAATGCAGAACTTGGTTTTCTCTCAACTGCACATTTAAAACAGGATAATTCTGGATTTTAGAAGCCATTCCTTCCCTCCCACCCTTTGCCTTTCCTTCAGGTTTCACACTACACTCATGTGACTGCTCATCCGCACTCTCCCACCCTCACCCCCTCCCCAAACCCATTTGTCCCCTGAGTGTGTATACTCAGATATACACAAGGCCTCTTGGGTTTACAGTTCACAATAACATGTCTCTTCCTTTCCTCTCTCACCTTGCTGTTTACATCATTAATTCAGGCTTGTTCGACCACGGGAGCTTCAACATTTGCTTCCCGTTCATCAGTGCTGTGCTTGTGTATGATCTTTGTTATCTCCATACTCATCAGGATACTATTCACCCATCACGATCTGCCTCAGATTTCCCTTTTCAAAGCTCAGGGTTTTCTTTGGATGTTCTTATCTTCACAGCTAAATAACAAGGTGAATAGGGCAGTTATTACATCTTATTCATATAACAGCTCCTAATTCTTGAGTCACACCGCCTAGACTGAAGTCCTTGCCCTCTTGGTTATCTGCCGACTGAAATTCTGGTCTTGGTTCTCTCATCTGCAACAGGAGAGGGATGGTAGGTTATCCTACATGGATCCTGTGGGCATTAAACAAGAAAACACACGAAAAGACTAGTATTTGGAATTTTGTAATCATCCAATAAATAGTAGCTTTTACAACTGATATTCATCTTATCTCCAAAGTACATAACACAGTGCCCTGATGTTCAGCTATGCTTAATCCACATTCACTGGGATTTGGCTGAGTCAACTGCTTGATAAGAAGGGGGGGGCAGTACATTACAGAATGGAGAAACCTCCTGGTATCACCAAGGCTGTCATATCATAAGGCTGCTACTTACTGTTGTCTGCCAGCCAAGTTCTTTCTAAGTCCCTGTCAGTCTCTTAGTCCTGCTCCAGAGATCTGTAGGTTTGGCGGAGGGTACCGGGGCGGCTTTCCCAGAGTATTCTATCCTTCTTGCCAAAAAAAATCTGACCTGCTGCAGAGAGCAGATTGCTAGTCTTCCTGGGGTCCCCAATGTGCTACTAAAACTGTGGTCCACAGATGCCAACCTCCTGTCTGCAATCTTATTGAATAGGCCCCTAAATTGGTCTGCCAGAACTAGAGAGTAACTAAGGCTAAGACACTCTGCTTTCTTAGGCTGAGAGTGTCCGTGGGCATCATGTGAAGGATGCTTTCAGCTGGGACCTCCTCAATACTTAAAAGTGCAAAACAGAGGCAACAGGGATAGATGTGTTAGTTTTGTGACACGAAAAGAAACATTTAACTATACAGTTTGAGCTTCAGTAAGCATCGTGAATACTAGAACATCAAGTAGCCAGAGATTCAGGCTTAAATGATCTACCTCTTACTGAAAACAATTCAGAAAGGTAAGAAACAATTCTTATAAAAGTGAAACGTGTAACCAAAGGTGTCATAGGTCAGCCCTGAGGCAAACACATAGGAATCTTTCTTCTAATCTAAGTCGTATAAAATTTTAGAACTTCTCTCGTCTGAGGATAAACTGAATCTTAATAGCTAGTTCACCTGGCTATGAGGGCAATTTCATGAGATAAGTAAACAACTGATGATGGATGGTACAGTGTCCCTCCTGTTTCAGAATTAGTCGCAGCCTGCAAGGACAAGAAGTAAGACTTTGATTTTAACATTTCCATAAGCAGGTGAGTAAGAGATGGGAGCATGTCTGAGAAGTTGACCTAGATTGTGCTAGGTGTAGTTCACCTCTCTGAAACAGGAACGCTCAGAGCTCAGGGCTATTATTCACAGGTGTCCACCTCGGTGCACAGAGCTGCTCCCAACCTAAAGTGATCCGCGTTCATGTTGGGTTTAACCTCAGTTCCGACGTTTGATTGCCATTTCCAGCAAAGCCGGTTTCCTAGCTGAAGGAAGCCCTTCCCAAAGGGTGAATTCCCTACAGCTTCATTTGTTTAAATTCCCTTAGTGGTCTTTATTACGAAGGGTGTGGTGTTTTGTTTGCCTCCACCCCCTCCCACCCCAATTCAAGGTAATAATAAGTCAACAAACAAGTAACATGCCCTAAAAAAGCAACACGTCGATTTCCTTGACTGCCCAGGGCATGATCTGGGTTGGTGCAAGGTGGAGATGCTGTGGCCAGTACAAGAGGCACCGTCGGGGGCAAGGCTGGGGATCGGAGTTGTTGGGGAGAGGACTAGGGACCCTAGGGTTGGGCCAGGAGGGGAATGCACGGGCAGGGAGGAGGCTCCGGTAGAGCCCGACAGGTCCCGGCAGCTCCCCTCACCCCTCCCCACGCCTCCCGGGTTTCCCCCCCATGGCTTAGGGTTTCCTGTTTCAGTTCTCAGAGTTCTCCAGCAGCAGGTGCTAGTTTGCCAAGCTCCGCTCCAGTGGCAGCGAAGGAAGTCAAGAGAACGGAGGGGAGGAACGCGGCACGCAGTGGCTGCAGCGGCTGGGGCGGGCAGGCGGGCAGGCGGGCGAGCAAGCGAGAGAGCGAGCCGGGAGCGCGGCGGCGGGCGGCGGGCGGCGGAGCCCCGGGGCGCCTGAGAGCCGCGGCCCTGGCGTGCAGTCCGCCGGGCGTGCGGGCGGGCCGGCGGCATGGGGGAGCGTCCCGCTCGGCCCGAGCCCTAGGGGCGGCCGCGGTGGCCCGGCGCTGAGGCGAGAGGCGGCCGCCTGGCGGAGGGGGGCCCGGGGCCGGCCCGGCTTCCAGAGCATGCCGTGATGGCTGCGGAGAAGACATTGCAGGTGGGTGGCAAGGAGGCCCGCGGGGTGTGAGGAGGGCCGGGGTGGCCGCGCTAGTCTTTCCTCGCCGCCCTCACTGCGGCGTGCTCCGCGAGCGAGCGGCGCGGGAGGCCCGCGGGGCAGGGGAGGCCGCGCCCGAGAGCCGAGCTCAGGATCCGCTCAGGGAACTCCAGGCCCAGGCGGCTCCGACCCCCGAGGTCGAGTGGCGCAGCGCCCGCCGCCCCGGAACGCTGAGCGGGAAAGCCGAGCGCATCCCGCCCGCGGGCGGCGCCAGCCCCGTGGGGAATTCGACGAGGGGAGGCCGGGCCCGGCGGCCTAGAACGCCGGTCCAGTAGCTCCCGCCCGCCTGAGGGCCAGAGCCAGCGAACATGGAGGCGGGCCCGGGCGCCGCCGAGGGAAACGGACCCACGGCTGTGATCCTGCCTCTCGGACCCTCGCGCGCTCGTGGGGTGAGACATCACCCGGCATCTCCATCCAGCCCCGCCATTCGCTTTCATTAGCCATCTCTCCACCGGTCCTCTGGCGAGTCCTAGGGAAACCAACCTTTCACCCTTCGCCCGGTCCCCGTCCTCAGCCTCCTGTCCAGAGCCCGCGCCCATTTCAGCTGGGCTCATTTTTAACTCCCTGTGAGCTACAAGGTGTTACTTAACTTGGAGAAACGAATCCCGCTTTTCCCTTCTACACTGTTTTATCCTTTATTGTCCTTAAAATCCTTACAAACAGCGGTTGCTTCAAAGCACGGATTACTCTAACTGGGTCTCCTGCTGCTTTGGGTATCCGTTAACACTGGGGGTTTGTGTTTTCAGTTTTGTGATAAAGAGACGAAGCCGTAATCCACATTTAGGGGAAGTTCTCCTATTGGTTGCAGGACTGACTGTCTTGGAGTATCTCCAGCTCCATCAGACGATTATTGATTCAGATTTTTCTTAACCCCCTTAGAATAGATGAAGAGATAATTGGGCCTAAGCATTGTATATTTAGAAATCTGAGAAAGTTGTACAGTTCTTCACTCATTTCCTTATTGAGATTTTCGTCTCTACTTCACATATAAACAGAAACCCGGAGACGTACCTCACTTTTTTTTTTTAACTTTCCAAGACCCATTTAAAAAGAGTACAGCTAGAAGCAGTGGGACACATGCCTGTGATTCCCCCAGCACTCAGCTAGTGCAACAGGATCCTAAGTTCGAGGATATATTAAACAAAATCATGGGTACAAGGGTATAATCTAAGTTTATTTAGTCTCTTACATGTATAATTAATTGATTTTGCTTTACAGTTTCTTAAATCTTGGTAGTCTCTGACTTTTGAATAGATGGCCCAAGCCCGTGCACACACACATTTCCTTCTGTTCTTGCACTTTAGCAATGTAAATGTAATCATTTGAAGGCATCATAAAGACATCAAAATGACCTGTTTGGTTGAATCTGAATTTATGACTTGAAATTTCTTGAAGAATTGCTTTTATTTTCATAGTAAGTTGCAATTCTTCTAGAATCTGACCATTAAGAAGAGTAAACACGCCTTTAGTCCCAACATTTGGGAGGCAGAAGCAGGCAGATCTCTTCAGTTCTAAGCCACCTTGGTCCCTATAGCAAGTTCTAGGTTAGTCAGGGCTATAATGTTTACATCCTTGTCTCTAAATAAGCAACAAAACAAAAGAGAAAACATTATAGACAAAATAAATGAGCATTTTCTTTTCTCTCTGATATTTGGGGTTGAATTTGGGACCTACTGTAGCTAGGGTTTCGAACACTGATTTGGATCCCACAACCCAAGTGAATAACAATGAAGACATCAATAGTTTTTAACTTCTAATTGATAATGAAAGTCTAATGGAACTATTTTGGTGTAATGGAAAATAGAAACTTGGAATGTTTGTGTGCCGGGGTGGGGGGCGCTTTTATTACTCACTTCCTTTTATCACCTTTTTAAATGATCACAATAAAAATATCCTGTTTTATATTTGGGGCCCCTCTGGTGACATCTTAATGGGTTACAACTGCTAAATTGTACCCCAAGTGGTTAACATAAAATTATCTTTAAAACATTTTTTTCTAGTCCAAAATTGAATTATCTTGTTATTCTAGCAGAGTTCCATGGTTCTTGCATTTAAATACTGCATATGTCTAAAAGTGTTGCTGTCAGTACGTAGTTAATGATTTGCATTTTAAGTGTAGAACAGTTGCAATTCTTTTGCATTCTGATTTGATGTTTTAAAGAAACAAGATGTTGATTGAATTGTTTTAAAAAATATATTTTTTAATGTTTTTAATGTTAGAATGTACAATTTTAAAGTGATCTACCAGTTATTGCTCATTTAAAGTTGGTATACTTCTGTTTCATTGTTAAAAAATTATTTAGGTATCGAGTAAGGGCCCTAACCGCTGGAGGACTACTTACTAACAGATAGAACATAATGCTTAATGGAAATCTCTTAAGCACTGTGAGTGAAGAAGTGAAAAATTAAGATTTCATGTAAGGCTTCAAAATTAGGTACAAGTAGATGGCACTGAGGGAGAGTCATATCTTGGGACTCTGGCTGGAAAGCAGAGTGGGTGGGGCAGGGCCTGTGGCATGTGGCAGTCATATGGTATTGTTTGTATTAGGAAGAAAAGTAATAAAGGAGTGAATAATTAACATTTCTTGAAGGAAAATTCCAGGTTTAGTTTTTAACTATTGAGAGCCTGGAGTTTGACCTGCACTGTACCAAATATTCCAGAAAAGCTTGGTGTGTTTCCTAATCAGCCTCCTAGACCTGCAGCAAGTCCTCTCCAGTTAACAGTCATAGGTTGAGGGTTTCAAAGGTAACCATGCTGCATTTCTGTTGTGACAGTATTAAAATCTCCGTAACTTTACCATAGATTTGCCTGTTACGGTTAAGGTGGGACAGTACAGTGGCATCATCCTTCTTCGGAGTTCGTTTTTTCTGAAAGCAGACCACGTTCCCATAGATGTGGAGTTAAATTGTTTAAAGAGTTGAATCCCTCCTTCTGGTTCCTAGAACAAAGTGCATCAAGGATTTACTTATGGTATGGACTATACTTCAAGTATTTTCTTTTTTAAAAATGTTATTTTATGTAATCATCCTCCTGCTCTCAGGCATTTGTGTTTCCTAATATCAAAATCATAATACTTTTACTGAGTATCTCAGTAAAAAGGTGTTTTGTATCTGCGGTTTAAGAATGTATCTGTAAACATAGTGATAAAAAAAGAATGCATGTTTTACCACAAGTTGAATTGATATGTAAACCCATCAAGCAGAGAGTAAGAAGGCTGCTGGACAGTGGTGGTGCACACCTTTAATCCCAGCACTCAGGAGGCAGAGGCAGGCAGATTTCTGAGTTCGAGGCCAGCCTGGTCTATAGAGCAAGTTTCAGGACAGCCAGAGCTGCACCAAGAAACTTTGTCTCGAAAAACAAACAAGCAAGCAAACAAACAAGTAAGAAGGTTGATTTCATCATGATTTAATTAAAGATTAACTTTAAAAATCTTTCACAGTTGGGCTGGTAAGATTGCTGCTAACCCTGAAGACCTGGATTTTATTGATGGGACCAACAAAGTGGAAGGAGCTATCACAAAGTGGAATCAGCTCTCACAGCTTGTCCTGTGACCTCCCGTGAGCTCTGTAGTGTGCACATATAAATCGATGGTCTAGGTGACGGAGACTTACGTAGCTCTGCAGAGTGTTGCTTATGTGAGGTGTGGTAAATGCCAGGAGCTTTTATGTTGACTCATGTCAGTAATGGGGTTTTCTCTGTCAGTAACTACTCCTTAGTGACACTGTCACTCACTTTCTCTAATTTACAGATGATATCAGCTCTGCATTGTGAAACTAGATGATAGCAAGCCAACCTTGTACCTAAAAAGTCAGTGACCAGGTGGGTCTGTCCAGCCTGCTCCCCACATAAGACCCAGGATAGCTAAGAATGGAGCCCAACACAATACTGTAGACTTGCTTCAAACATGAAGGGTTTTGTTCATTTGTTTTGGTAATTCCATTGTGTAGTTTTCAAGCTCTGCAAATAATGTTGTGTGTTCCTGTGTCAGAAGTTTGGACACATCTGGTAGAGGATGTTAAGATATAGAGGTTGATACCAACCAAGGACTGCACATGGAGGGGTCTGATTGTTCAGGCAGCATGTGTATAGTAGAGGATTGCAAATTCAATCATCAATAGGAGGAGAGGAGCTCGGCCCTGTGAAAGTTCTGAGCCCCAGTGTAGGGGAATGCCAGGGCCAGAAAGTGGGAGAGGGCGGGGTGGCAGGCATGGGGAAGTGGGAGGCAACAGGGGTTTGTTTTGGTTGTTTTTGTTTGTTTCTTTGTTTTTTGGAGGGGAAACTGGGAATGGAGAAATTTACATGTAAATAAAAAAAAAAAGATATAGAGGTTGAAGAATGAAGGTTTGTATTTTACGGAAAAGGCATATGCGGCTTCTGCCATCAGCCTAACCTAGTCCTGTCAGTTCTGGGTCTCATCCTAAGTAAGAATCTTAACTTCATTTCTGTTCCTACCCATCAAACACTACATACTTTGTAGCCTTGCTTTTACTGGGACAAAATAATAATTGAGGGCTGGTAAGACCACTCAGTGTGCAAAGGCGCTTGCTTCCAAAGCCTGATGTCCAAAATCAAGAACCTAAAGAGTGGAGGGAGAAAACTTTCTCTCACAGGTTGTCCTCTGACCTCCAGAAGCACTACACACACACACACACACACACACACACACACACACACACAGGGGGGGGGCATTAAAACACACTTAGCAGTCTCCTCATTGGTTTGAATGGACAGTAGGTTTTATTTCTTTTGCTTTTTATTTAATCCTGTACTTTTAGTTGTATTGGGAGGAACTGAAGTTGCCAGATGTAAAACTTCTGTAAAATCAAACTTTTATTGTTACAAATTTGCAAGCTTATATTTTTAGGTTTTTCAAAAATTCTTTAAATCTATTACTTTATGTCTTTTAGGATGAAGCTAAAATTAGTTTTTATTCTTAGTCATCTGTGCTCATTTCCTACTCAAAATGATGTGGGCTTCATTTATCCTCTTGTGAGATTTACTCAGTTTCAGATCTTGGCTTTTACTTCATAATTTACTTTAATTGTGTCATACACTTACATTAAATGGTTTGCTCATATAATTGAAGCCATCTCATTAGAACTTATGCTTTTTAAATATTTGTGTCATTTTCTTTGGCCTGATTGAGTTGATCTTAGGCATTACTTTCTGGGATTTTAGTTATAATTTGAAGATGACTACTAGTACAGCAATAAACAACTTGAAATGTACAATAAATGGTCTTTTTTAGATGAAATATTCCTGGTTTTGCTAAGACAAAACAAGTGCCTGAAGTAGAACAGAAGTCATGAGTTTAGTCAGCCCAAGTCCATATGAAGGACCCACTCAGTAAACTGGGATATTTTCTAAATGCTATCTCAATTATTTTTTACTACTTTAACCTATCTTTTAAAATTAAAATTGCAGTGTGATATTTTGGCATATTTTAGCACATTTGTAAAACATAGAAAAGGTATAAAATAA
The DNA here is from genome assembly GCF_008632895.1 of Mastomys coucha. Classification (NCBI taxonomy): domain Eukaryota; kingdom Metazoa; phylum Chordata; class Mammalia; order Rodentia; family Muridae; genus Mastomys; species Mastomys coucha. The sequence continues at coordinate 46,184,345 of NW_022196906.1, read as the reverse complement.
TAATGAAAACATCTATAATTCTCACCTAAAGATAACCTAAAATGTTAGATTCCTTGTTTTTACTACAAAGTTCCTTTAATCATTATAAGCACATCCTTCAAAAAAAATGTATGAACATTATAGTTTCTGCTCTTCATGTTCCTTTAAGTGATTCTTTTTACTGCCTGGATGACATTGAACATATTCAAATATTACAATTTGATTTTTTTAAAAAAAGACTCAAATAAGATTAGAAATGAAAATGAAACATTAAAACTGATATCACAAACATAAAAAGAGATTACTTGGGCTTATTATGAAAAACTGCATGCTACCAACTAGGAAAGCTAAAAAGAAATGGATACATTTATGGACACATAGATTTTGATAAAATTTTTCCCCATAATAAACAATTGAGGGACAAATGTCTCTGTATAAAGCTCTGTGCCCATGGTGCCTTCATTATAAATTCTGTTTTTATTTTTGTCATTTTAAAATCATGTGCACTTATATGAGTTTATGTACACAAGTATACAGGAGTCCCCCAGAGACCAGAAGAAATGTCATATACCCTAGAGTTGGAGTCAGAGGCACTTGTAAGTCACCTGAACTCAGTGCTGGAAACTGAACTCAGTTCTTTTAACTGCTAAAGCATCCCTCCAGCTTTAAACACATTGTCTGGCATGTGATCACAGCAGCTGGTCTCTAGAGAAGGTACACTAGTTAGCATTACTATAAGCAGCATATGACTGTCCATTGCTATGCACCCATCAGTGTTGGTGCACACAGTCTGGTTGATTACTAGCCGTGAGTGGATTTTAGTCAGGAGACCAGACTGAGCTCCTGTTGTACTGCTGCATGGCATGTGTGTGATTTGGGCTGCATTTCATCTTCATTTCCTTAAGCCTCAGTTTTCTGGGCTATAAAATGGTGATAGTAACAGCTGTTAGGATATGACCATGTATCATGACTTCTGGGAAGGACTGGTGGAACACGCTGAGTCACTGAAGCCCTTAGCTGTTAGAGTTATTAGGAACAGCTTCTCATTATCCATAATATGGTACCCCATGATTTGAAATCAGAAGTGCTCCAAAATACAACACTTTTGAGTGTAACATAATGCCCCAAATAAGAAATTGTATGCCATGAAAACATACTTGATGAATCACTTGATGAAGTGATTAGAATGTTATATAAGTAACTATGTTCAATATGTAATAGCCCCTTACTCAACTTGCTACATTTGTTATCTTTTTTTTTTAATTGGATATTTTATTTATTTACATTTCAAATGTTATCCCCTTTCGTGGCTTCCCCTCTGCAAAACCCTATCCCATGCCCCCTTACCTTGCTTCTCTGAGGGTGTTCCCCACCCATCCACCCACTCCCACCTCACTGCCTTAGCATTCCTCTACACTGGGGCATCAAGCCTTCACAGGACCAAGGGCCTCCCCTTCCACTGATGCCAGATATGGTCTGTATGACATCGCCCGGGATCCTCTAGCTTTCATAGTCTCTGGTGAGAAGTCTGGTGTAGTTTTGATAGGTCAGCCTTTATATGTTACTTGACCTTTTTCTCTTACTGCTTTTAATATTCTTTCTTTCTTTTGTGCATTTGGTGTTTTTACTATTATGTGACGGGAGGAATTTCTCTTCTGGTCCAATCTATTTGGAGTTCTGTAGGCTTCTTTTATGTTCATGGGCATCTCTTTCTTTAGGTTAGGGAAGTTTTCTTCTATAATTTTGTTGAAGATATTTACTGGCCCATTACATTGGGAGTCTTCACTCTCTTCTATACCTATTATCCTTAGGTTTGGTCTTCTCATTGTGTCCTGGAGTTCCTGGATGTTTTGGGTTAGGACCTTTTTGCATTTTGCATTTTCTTTGACTGTTGTGTCAATGTTTTCTATGGTGTCTTCTGCCCCTGAGATTCTCTTTTCTATCTCTTGTATTCTGTTGGTGATGCTTGCATCTATGACTCCTGATCTCTTTCCTAGGTTTTCTAACCCCAGGATTGTCTCCCTTTGTGATTTGTTTATTGTTTCTATTTCCATTTTTAGATCCTGGATGATTTTGTTCATTTCCTTCACCTGTTTGGTTGTGTTTTCCTATAATTCTTTAAGGGATTTTGCATTTCCTCTTTAAGGACTTCTAACTTTTACCTGTGTTCTCCAGTATTTCTTTAAGGGAGTTATTTATATCCTTCTTAAAGTCCCCTATCATCATCATGAGATGTGATTTTAAATCAGAGTCTTGCTTTTCTGTTGTGTTGGGGTATCCAAGACTCGATGTGGTAGGAGAACTTGGTTCTGATGATGCCAGGTAACCTTGTATTTCTGTTACTTATGTTCTTGCCTTTGCCTCTCATCTGGTTACCTCTTGTGTTAGCTGGTCTTGCTATCTCTGACTGTGTCTTGTCCCTCCTGCAAGCCTATGTGTCAGTACTCCTGGGAGACCAGTTCTTTCTGGGAGGAATTTGGGTATGGAGAGCTGTGGTACTCCAGGGTGCAGACAGAAATCAGATGGATCCTTTCCCTAGGCTGTTCCTTGGTTCCTGTGTCCTGATGGCTCTGGATGGGTCCCTCTTGGGCTAGGAATGTGAGCAGAAGTGGTGGTCTTACCTGTGCTCACAGGTGAGTCAGCACTCCTGGGAAACCAGCTCTCTCCCAGTGGTATTTGGGTATGGAGCCCTGTGGCACAGGGTCAGTTCCAGGTGCAGATGGAAACTGGAAGGATCCTGTCCCAGGCTGCTCCTTGGTTTTTGTATCCTGAGGGCTCCAGTCAGGGTGGTCTTACCAGTCTCACAGGTGTGTCCGCACTCCTGGGAGACCAGCTCTCTCCCATTGGTATTTGAGTATGGAGCACTGTGGCACAGGATCAGTTCTGGCGTAGACCTCGTTATCTCTTTAAAGTGAAATTCTCATTTACTTTACAAATGCTGGTTCCATACGGACACACTCATTTACTAAGTCATTGCTTCCCCTACAGCCTTAGCCATTGTTTACTGAACCCAACAGGTTAAAAAGTTTTCCTAAGAGAAAGAAATGGGGTTAGCAGGGGCTGGAGCGATGGCTCGGCAGTTAAGAGCACTGACTGCTTTTCCAAAGGTCCTGAGTTCAATTCCCAGCAATCAAATGGTGGCTCACAACCATCTATAATGGGATCTAATGTCCTCTTCTGGTGTGTGTCTGAAGACAGCTACAGTGTACTCACATTTGAAAAAGAAAAAGAAGCTGGGCGTGGTGGCACACACCCTTAATTCCAGCACTTGGGAAGCAGAGGCAGGTGGATTTCTGAGCTTGAGGCCAGGCTGGTCTACAGAGTGAGTTCCAGGACAGCCAGGGCTACACAGAGAAACCCTGTCTCGAAAAACAAAACAAACAAAACAAAACAACAAAAAAAGAAAAACCCTTTAATTTTTTATATAACAGGTTCAAATTTCTTCCAGAAGAGACTGAGATAAACTAATTCTCTTCACACACACACACACACACACACACACACACACACACAAAATGACTTTGGAGAGTTATAGCAGCTATATTCACCTTTGTAACCTGTCTCAGTCACTTAGCATGCCACTCATGACAGGCATGCAAATTAGTGAATTGATGAATCTATTGGATACTGACTTAAACCCCCATCGGCTTTGGATTGCTTATCTTGGCCCTTGTTATTTTCTCACTTTTCATCAAAGTATTACTTTGAAACTATTACTTGTACAGACTTGCAATAAAGATTAACTAGGTATCATATAATTTATATGTCCTGAATTTCAGTTAAATGATTATCAGTAAGATAAACTTTTAAGTCATTGTTTGATTTCTTGCAAGTCAAAATGATTCTTTAGGAATATTTTTAAATACATGATTTTATCCAGTATAATATCTGGGAGAACTGTTATGGCTTTAACTTTCTTTCTTTTTTTTTTTTAAAGATTTATTTATTTATTTTATGTGTATGAATACACTGTAACTGTACAGATGACTGTGAGTCATCATGTGGCTGCTGGGAATTGAACTCAGGACCTCTGCTTGCTCTGATCCCGCTTGCTCGCTCACATTGTAGCTATCTTAAGATGCACCAGAAGAGGGTGTCATATCTCATTAAGGGTGATTGTGAGCCACCATGTGGTTGCTGGGATCCGAACTCAGGACCTTCGGAAGAGCAGTCAGTGCTCTTACCTGCTGAGCCTTCTCACCAGCCCCATGGCTTTAACTTTCAATAGTTAATTTGTAGGCCCATGAAGCAAGCTAACTGAAGAGTATGGCAAAACAGCAGTGTATTGCTTCAGGATACGTCATGGGTAGAAATGACAAGGTTAGTGAGACCATACTGTGGGAAGGGATGGCTGTTCTTAGTCTGACTCCAGCCAAGTAGTCTACAGGAAACTTTTAACATCTCCCATCTGAGTCATTGAGTCATTAAAGTGAAAGAAACAGTGCTGTTTAAAGGAAACCCTGGCTTCCTCTTAGGCACTTGTTTTATTGTCTTGTAATTTTGATTTCATTTCTTCTCTCCACCAGTTTCCCTGCCCCTGATAGGGTCTCACTATGGCCTTTGGCTGTCTTGGAACTCATGTACACCAGGCTGCCCTCAAACTCACAAAGATCCTGCCTCTGCCTCCTTAATGCTGGGATTAAAGGATTGCACCACCACACCAGGCCCATTTACTGCCTCCAGTATTCCTGGCCACCAATAAATCAATGTATTTCTTCTAAATTGCTGGTTGCCAACAATTTTCATGCTTATTTTTTTCACCAGTTACTAACATTTTCTAATTAACATCACTAGCTAGAGTCTTTTCTGGCATTGTAATCTTATTTTTTTCTTACAAAACAATATACTTTATCTTTGGCTTTTCTGAATTAAGTGTTACCTCTTTTTCCCACAAGAAACATTGCTCTAGATTATTTTTGTTTTACAAGTTAATAGGATGGTATCACAAACAAAGGACTAAAACAGAGCATGTGGACTTTGAGGGCATTTGATTTTGTGGCTCTGTAAATGGAAGGACAGCTTGTAAGGTATGATAATAGGCTTTTCCTAAAGGATGTTCTTTTTTTTTCTGTATTAATAAGAAGAAAACTTTAGAGTTATATCCATGTGATATAAGTAGATAGTGTGAGCTGTTTGATTCCTTGGCTCTTTAAACAAGTGGTGTGTGAGACCCGGTGAGAGCCATTGCCTGCATGCTACTCTTTCATCTAGGTTAATAGAGAACCTTTATGATTATTCTACTGAGAAAATGAAGTAAATACTGTGAGTTGAGCATTCTATTCTTTGTACTGTAGTTTCCCTTACAAACATTTTCAAGGCTGTGCTGTGCTTCTGCCTTTCCTGTGTGACAGGAACTGTTATGTTACTGTAGGTATCAATCCCACTGTCCTTGTCACAGCCACAGCCCTGTTCTAGAAATCATGCTGAAGAGCTGAGAGGATGAGCAGCTTCTCTAGGTACAAGGTTAGGTCCAGGCAGCATAATATGGTACTCTTTCTTAGACTCTAAATTGTAAGTGTATAATTTATTCTAGCTTTGCTCATCCTCGTCTCATTAGATTCCTGCTGCAGTTAACTGTGCCCTAGGATTTACAGTAAGTATTCAGAGAAAAACCAGTGAATCATCTCTAGAAATAAAGGCACCTAAATAGCAACAAGTGATTCCATCTGCTTCTATGGCATTGAGAGATACTGTTGAATGAAATAACCACATCATTTTTAAGTCAGCAAACCCTGAGGCCTGTGTGTAGCAAATGGATAAGTTACAGAAAATGACAAGTCCTTCTCTCATGTTTATATACTAGATAACCTAGTAGCATATTCATAATTGAGTTAACTAAGAACATACAGGATCATGTTTGGTGCTGAGGTAGGAGTTCACTATGTAGTCTACGGTACTGGAACTCATGACCCTCTTTCCTCTGCCTCTAGTATCTGAACTGCTTAATAGATCATTTTAATACAACCAACATTCCTGTTTTTCTTCTAAATATATTTCTATAACTGATTTTTGCAACAAGTATGTAGTATGTCACACATGTGATATGAAAATATAATTAATACTTACTGACTGGTTATTATGCATCTGATACTATTCTTAGGGTTTGATCATTAATTTTCAAAATAAACCATATTGTAAGCCTTTATTTTCCACAACTGGGGATAATCAGGCATGGAAAGATGAATTTGCCCAAGACCTTAGGTAGGTCGATACATGAGTAAGTCGACAAACACACATGTACTCTCTTAGTGAATTATTAGTAAGTATAATCTTCCATCAAATGTGTGATATTTGTGATCATATTTTCATATCATATGTAGCATTTAAAAACTCTTATAGTATATCAGGGTCAGTACATACTCATATGTGCACACAGGCTCGTGCACACACATACACACACATTGTTCTTTTATGTTACAACATGACTAGTTAAAAGTTAAGATGCAGGTATAAAAGTTGGTTGGGAAGAGGCACTCTAATTCTTTTACATTTTAATATGTGTGTGTATGTGTATATAAATATATGTGTATATATGCTTATATATACACATATATGTGTATATATAAGCATATATACACATATATGGAACACTCAAGAGACTCAGATAAACACTGACAAGTTGAGTTGTAGTTCACTAAAGTTTCAAGTCTAACAAGTATTTTCTAAGACATTAATAATAGCTAGTTAGAAAATATGAGCAAAAGAAATATTCCCTTCTATTTCAGTGTTCACAGCAGTAAAAACAAAAGAGCAAAGTATTTTAAGTTTCTTGAGAAATATATGACCCATAAAGGGCTCTATTGAAAGATAAAGGAGACTTTAGTGGCCTCAGGGTCATGAGTTACACTGCCCAGCACCACAAGACTCTGTGTTTTCAGTGGGGGCTCCTTATAGAAGTGCTGCTCCAGGATCCCCAGAAATTCTCAGCAGCATTTTTGCTGAAAATTTTGTCAAGACAACTAACACACATCTGGAAGAATGTACATAAAACCATGGCCAGGATGTGAGTGTGGAGACAGTAGAGAGTATAAGAGTGAAGGACTTGTACATATAGTGTACCCAGCCTGCAGTTGTTCATTTATGGCTAGGTTGGAAATAGAGAAAGATCAGTGGAGCATGGAGTAAAGAAGTATGTTTATAAGATAATACATGGAACTGGGACCATAACTATCCAAACCCCACTAAAACCTTCCTATAGAATCCCACCTCAAAGGCCAAATTCTTTCTACGACTTTCTACAACCTGGGGACTCAGGACCACTATGAGTATGTTAAAATGTGGCCTTGGGAAATCAGAATCTTGAAGGTCTTTGATTAAAATGAAGTGTCAAGCTTTGAGAAGCATTGCCCTTTAACACTCTGGTTTCTCTGGCCTTAGTTCAGTTCCTTGCCACCTCCTCTGCCTGACCCTTTGTATACTCTATGATGGAAGAGAAGAGGACACCCGTTGACACTTGCAGTTCCCAGTGGAAGACCCCTAGGACACACTCGGTTTAGAGTAAAGCTGGTAGTAAACATTTATAGGTCTAGAAGAGTTTTCAAGAAGGAGCAAAATTACAATGGATTCTTATGATTCATTGTAGCTTTGTCATACAGAGTTCCCACAAACAATTAATTAGAGAACGCTGGACCATTTCCTCTCACAGGAAATACAGTCCTCTCCCATTGTCTATGGAAGATACTTTCTAAGACCATAGTGGATTTTCAGACAGTGTGATAGCTGTGTAGACATCATTCATTTGATCTTGAAGACTGATCTAATGATGGAAACTCTTTTAATTATGATATAGTCAAGATTATTCTTTTTAGTTTGCTTTACCAAGCAGCTTTAATTAGTTTGCCATGTGGTTTAATTAACACAAAAGCATAACAGACCTGTGTGCAGCTTAAGAAGCTGGACTTGCCTTCACAAGACCTCCTCCTAGACTTACCGATCAAGTAAGATGCAATCCAAGAAAAAGACAGAGGGAGCAAGTACTACCCCATCGGGGGCTGTATAACTATGAATCCAAAGGGGCACGCAGGGCTTCCTTGAGTGTTGGTCGCACCAGAAACTCTACTTTGAAATGCTCACCACTCTGTCACATAAAGATAAACTCTTTTAACAGGGTAGCATTTTTGTCTTCAAATTGGCAAGGACCTATTTTTTTTTTTTATGATTGCATTTTTACTAAAGGATCTTGAGGTTCAAGCACACTGCTGCATGCTAAATCATTTGTACAAAGGAGTAGCTGAAGAGAAAGTAATTGTGCTCTCAGGAAGTTCATCTGGTTCACAAACAAGTGCAGTTTAGACTACTCATGTTATAGACCTTCAAAGGGGTTGGGATCTTTAAACGTTAAGACCATCTTATGGAGAAGTGAGCCTTGGCTTTGACTTAGGATGACACGTGTTTTCAGGATGAGAGCACCTTAGGCAGGTCTCTTAACTTCTGCAACTTTGTTTTTGCTGTCTCTTTACTACAAGTGAAACAAGAAGTACAATTATAGGGCCACAGGAAGCCCTAATCATAAACAGAGTCTTGAAAACAAAGACAATTAGCAACTTCTGATTTGAAGCTGTTTATCTGTTTAGCCTGAGAATGATGTCATTAGAAGAAACTTTGTCAGGAAGACACCTGGGGTAATTAAGGAGATAAATGGAAAGATAGGGGAGGGTATTCTTTGCCTGCGTGGAGGTTTTTCATATCCAGGAGGAGAACAAAGTTTAGAAGAGAAAATAATCAGGATTTAATTAACTAGAACTTAATGAAAGAGTTGAAAAATGGACAGAGCTCTGGTGAATAGTTTCAGGAATGCACCAATTGCATCAGGGAAGAGTTCCTAAGTCAGTGAGAATTACTACACAGTCAGATGTGAACAAAAACCTGTGTTGTGTTTTCCAAGGCTGAACATTTTTTGCATGTGTAGTTTTGTTTTATAAACATAAAAATTAATCTGAAACGTGGGCTATCTTTTGATTTAATGTTACTACCTACCACTTTCTTCCCTTATGCTTCTGTTAATATCACCTCATCAGATAACCTTCAGACCACTCCATGTCACTCTAAGAGGGCTGCCAATTACAGCCCCACATACCTTTGGCTGCACCTTTTGGGTGAAAGAATGAGGACATGACCCAAAACTGCACTGTCTCTGGAATTTGAATAGCCATCCCAGAGTCATCAGATGAAAGTGTTCCTGTAACCTGACAGGTCAAACCTGGGGCTCTGTCCTGGTCTTCTTCAGCCTTCCAGAAGGTTTAGTTGAGTTCTTTTTTTGATCCTTGTCTTAGGGTTACTATCACAGTGATGAGACAGCATGACCAAAGCAACTTGTGGAGGAAAGGGTTTGTTTGGTTTACATAATACAAGCCAAGGACCACCAAAGGAAAGCAGGAAGTCAAACCAGGCAGGATCCTGAAGGCGGGAGCCGATGCAGAGGCCGTGGAGGGCACTGCTGACTGCTGTGCTCCATGACTTGCTCAACTTGCTTTCTTAGAGACTCGAAAACCACTAGTTTGGGGATGGCACTACCCACAATGCTCTGGGCTCCTCCCACATCATACATCAATCATTAATTAAGAAAATGTTCCACAGACTTACCTACAGCCTGATTTTATGGAGGCGTTTTCTCAAAAGAGGTTCCCCTCTCACAAGCTACTCTATAACCTGTATCAGGTGGACATAGAATTAGTCACTGTAAGCCTGTAAGCTTTTTATAAAATTTATTTTTCTTTAAAAGTTTGTTTTACCTGTGGATAAAATTTTTTAAAAATACACATCAGTTATTTCTTACTGTGTTGTGTGTTTGTTTTTTGAGACACCATCTCATTCTGAAGCCCAGGTCAGCCTTTAGCTCAGCATTTTCTCTTCTGAATGCTAAGATAAGAGCTGTAAACCCGTGCAACTTATTTCTTACTCCCTTTGTTCTTTCTACTTTTCTTTGCTGTTAGTATATTGGGGTACTTTTAGGAGCAAAAAAGTCTTATACTAAAGATTTTTGACATTTCATTCTTGGTATGGATTGGGAAAGATGTTTTTATTAAAAAACAATACTGTATTTCTTATTAATCATTTTATTCATTTATATTTCAGACCAGTACTGTTTTTTTGGGTTTTGGGGTGTTTTTGGTTTTTTTGTTTGTTTTTTTTGTTTGTTTGTTTTTGGCTGGAAGGAAGATGTGTCTTGATTATTTTAACCTACTTCCCTATCTGCCAACCATGATTAACTTCCATGAGAACTTCCAACTACTTCACTAAGAAGTGAGAGCAGAGGGTATGTTTGGAGTCTGAGCTTTGCACTGTGCTCCAGCGGGCTGTTTCCATTGTAATGCATTAGTGTACATTCTGTTGTTTGCTTACTTTGTTGTGTGAGGTGCAGAATTTGTAGGTCCAGCTGGCCTCCAGTTTGGGGTTCTCCCACCTGCACATCCTGAGTGCTTTGATGGTGGGCAGGTGTCACTACATCTGGCCTCTTAATACATTGATGGCCAGCCAATATGAATATTGTTAGATTATAAGCTTTGTTTAATACAAAATTACTTATATTTGATGATTTACTGTACTAGAAGGTTCTGATTACAGCTCATATTTCTTCTCACAGTTGATGTTAAATACAGGATGTACTTTATTTTAATTTTGGTTGGATTATATTCAGGGCCAGATCTGAACATAAGCCAGTGTTGAAGTTTTCATGCTCTGCCTCCTCTTCCTGGTCTTCTGGGCAAAGGAACTTAGGAGAATGTATATTTCTTAGAACGTTCTAGAATCACCATATAAAAAGTGATAGCAGCTCTTGGCATACAGTTGATCCTGTGACTTTCTTTTAACTGATACTATGTAGTAGTTTGTATTTGGTTCATATAGTCAGTATTCTCCGTGTTGTGCTTCAAGGTTTCAGATAACACTCAGAAAAATAGTTTCATGTATGGAAGATCTCATGCCTTCCTAACTGAAAAGCTCAGATATGGGTAGTAGAACCAGTTCATGTTTTTAAACTGTGTATATAGATTATCCTTTATTTGGCTGATTAGTTCATTTTTTTAATACCCTGAGAAATAACAAATTTTGGCTAAATTTTTATCTTGATACTTTCGGGCACAATTGGGGAATTTTGATAGAATAATCTTCCATGATACTGCTGGTGGAATCAAGAGTGCTCATATATTAAAGAGAAAGGTAACACATTAGGGGAAAGATAACAGTCAATGTGAGTCACCTCTGGCCAAGAAACTGGCTTCCAAGCACAGCCTCAAGGCACATTTGCCTCACTTTCTTGCCTCAGAAGGCAAAGATTTGCCTTCTGATTTTCAAATGATAGATTCATTCTTTGCATTGACAAATTGTAGGAAACACCAAAAGCTGTGCTAGCTCCTTTGTGTTACTTTGTTTTGTTTCTGTCATATAAGTCTTTTGCAATGATCCAAACAGAGTTCATAAGGGTCAGCTGTTTTTATTTGTCCTGCAGTGGGAAGTGGACTAAGCAGGTCTATGTCACTAAAAATACCAGACTGGGCTCTTTCACCTACAGATGTTTTAAAGTGCTTAACATTATCCAATACTGGCAACCAAGAGGGTATAAATATCGCAGCAGGGTCTGATTAGGTTTTTCAGACCAGTGCCTTTATTTGCTGTTTGGAAAAAAAGAAAAAAAAAAAAGCTTAATCCAGTGCTGTTGCTCAGGCTTCCTGCTGTGCCCTGGGGTAGTTTTCCTTCTTTGTGATTCCTCCCCTCTAGCATTAAAGCTGTAAGCTAGTAACTATGGTAGCAAGTGATAAAGAAAAGGAGAAAACTAAGAGGCATCTGACTGTCCATTCATACTAGGTAGTTTCCTTTTACAAACAAAAGGAAAAGGCCTTAATATTAATACTGTTCTCACCCCGTCTTCTACATGGATTTATTTTGTCTTCTTCCTATTTATCTGATTTAGGCCTTATTGCTTTCAGAGTTGATACCTTTTCCCCACCTTTTAAAAGAGCTCTGGGAATGGGAGGAGGTAGAGCTGAATCCTCTCTACTTCTCTAATTTTCTTCATTTCTGTGATACACATGTTTACCCCAAAGTGAGGCTTTGTATTCCGTGCGTGTACTTGACCTCATCATTTGCAATAAACTGTGATAATAAAGATACTTTATCTTGATTTTCAGTGAACTAATAAATTCAGGCCAGAGGTTTGACTGCTTCTGCTACATCACTACAGTGCTTGGCAGAAAAATAATAGCTCTCACTTCATAAATTAACACAATATCCAAAATCTAGCAGTTGCGTTTTATTTCAACAATATTGTCACTGGGCTGACAAGATGGCTTAGCTGGGTTGACAAGATGGCTTAGAGGGTAGAGGAGCTTGGCAAGCCCAACAGCATGAGTTTGATCACTGGGCCCTCATAATGGAAGAGAGAACCAACTTAAGAAAGTTATCTCCTGACTCCACACTTGCGCACACACACACACACACACACACACACACACACAAAACTTCAGTAAAAATTAAGTTCTATTGAGGGAAAACATCCATAGACATGATGACCTATAATATCATACTGTACCTTTTAATTCTGGAAATGGATATCAGGTGTTTAGTCAGCATGGTAAATGTTTTTAGTGAGATAGCTAAAAATTTTAAGTTTATGAAATAGATTTTTCATTTTGTATATAGAGAAAAGTGTGATTTGTGTTTGAATGAACATGAAAAGAACAAGAGCAGAAGTCCCAAAGAGAACTTCCTTGTCCTAGGTTTTCACAAATGGTCCACTGTGTGTGAAAAGAGAGGTTGACTTAGGTTGTTTGGGGTATTTTTGTTTTATGTCTTTAAAGTCTGGATTCTGCATAAATTAGTAGTTCTTAGCCTATACTGGAATTTTATTTGCAGTTCAGTATAAAGGGAGTTTGTATGTGGAACAGTGTATACAGCCGTATGTGTTCATGTGCATGTGTGAAATACACACATGTGTATGTGTTGCTTCTATACTACATACATGGGTAGTCTACATCATATAAGTAAGTAGAGCAGCAGTAGTTTTTTTTCAGTAAGGAAATACTACAATGCCTTATGGTGTTGACATTTGGATTAAATGTTTTCATAATCCTAGCTCACTCAAGAAATAACCTATGCAGCACTCAGAAGCAAGTAGTCCGTAGGATTATAAATGCTGTCATGTGGAATATAGAAGTAAATCAAGGGTACTTATTTAGTATACTTTAGATGTCCTTCAAAATTATCCCAGTATTTCTTTTTAGTACTAACATATTCTAGACTTAAATTTGAGTATTACAACTTTCAAATTTTGTGAAATACATTTTTAGCAAGTATGTTATGAAAGGTTTTATTTTTACTTAAATTGCTAACTAGTATCTATAATAAGAGTTTTACATTGCTATATTACATAGCTCAGCTGGTCTGGTCTGGTCTGGTCTGGTCTAATGATTTTAGGTTGAAATTAGTTTTGTTTAAATGTATGCTTTTATGTTACTTGTTTTCACATACTTAGACCAAATTAGTATTTTATTTTACTATACTTCTAGAGAACTTTTAGAATTAATTCTATTTGTAAACTTATATGCTTTTGATTTTGCCATTTTCACCAGCTCTCTTTAAATTTTATTATCTTTTTGTTGTTGTTGTTGTTGTTGTTGCTTTAGTTTTTTTCAGGACAGGGTTTCTTTGTGCAGCCCTTGCTGTCCTGGAACTCACTTTGTAGACCAGGCTGGCCTCGAGATACACCTACCTCTGCCTCCCGAGTGCTGAAATTAAAGGTGAGCACTACTACCCACCACTGCCCAGCTAATACTTGAAAGTATAGATTTTCCACTGTAGCCAGAGAAATACATTAACCGTAACTTCTGCCTCAGTTCACTAGTAACTGATCTATTAAAGGAGATTGCTGCACTAGTTAACTGCTACTTTGACACACCTCATTTTCTTTCTCTTCCCAAAGAAAAATGAGACACTGATAGACTAGTAATATATAACCTCAACTTTTTTGGAAACATGCAACTTTTACTACTTTAAAATATAATTGCTTTCTTTGTTTTTGTGCATTAAAAACAGAGGAAAGGCTGAAGTCTGCTCAAGCCAGGTGTTTCTTGTTGGCAGCCTGCTCCCTAATGACTGCTCTCATAGAGCAGCTGCCTACTAGTCAGCTTTGTATGGCCTATTGTTGCTGCACACCCCTCGTTTAATACACATGCTGCCCGGGGCAGGCCCAAGAATGACATCAACTTGCTTATCTTAGAAACCTACGAACCTGATGCAGGGTGCTGAGGTTGCCTTGCATCTGCCTTACTAACTAATTGTGAGCTTTCTGGCCTGTGATTGGCTGTTGCTCCACTCGGTAATAGGTTAAGCAAAGACATTGCCATTCCATCTGTTCAACCACTCATTGTTCTTCTTGCTTGCCTGGAAGTCTGCAGCTAAAATTGTTGTTACTGCTGGAGCTGCCACAGAAACCAATGTCTTTGTATTTTCCTGCTAACGTAAGTATCTGTACTACTTAGTGCTTTTAGAAGTTAAACTTTGCTGTAAAGGCCATATTCTTAGCTCTGTGAAGGATAGGAGGCACCACAAAAGAAAAGGAAAATGTAGTGCCAATATACTAAGAGAATCTGGTTATTTCCGTTAAGAATATATCTGTGAAGCAGAATTTTATATTTTTATGTTTTCGCATATACTTACTTTTAGCTTAGTGAATGCTTGTAAGCTCTGGGCATTAAACACAATCATTTGGAACTTAAGACAAGTTATTTGCAAGTTCTAATTATCCTGCTAAACAACAAATTTAGATTTTCTCTTGTCGAATGCTTTTGTTTCTCTCGGCATGCCTGTGAAATGCTGGTCATGTTCAGTGGATTGTTTCTGTTGTATGAAGAGTCTAGTGTGCAGAGATGGATTGAGACTGATCGCTGTTTCCAACAGCTGCTTTTAAAGATGATGATTAAGCATTCAGGTGCCTTGTCAACAATGTCAGTATTTGTGTCTAGTTTCTTTTTCTCCTTCTCTTCCCCTTATGTTAATTTCAGATATTAGGTTGAAGATGCCATTCCAGTTAGTTTCAAGAGTTCTGTAATAGGGAACCGAGTAGACAAAGACTTTCATCTGTCAGTTGGGAGGCAAAGAAAGAACCTAAAGGGTTAAAGAGAGGTTTTCGTTTCTACCACATGCCCTATTGTGTGAACATATGCATAAGTCTATTGAAAGTTTTCAGAAGATAGGCAGGCCACCAGTTGCTGGTCTCCTGCAGTTCCAGTAGACATCTGTTGCCCCAGAACATTAACCAATCTGTTCAAAGGAACATCCTTCCTTTGTTAGCTAGAGGGGTGCAGACAACAGTGCTCACTCAAGGACAGTGGTAATTAAATACGCAAAGACCATAGCAGTAGGTATTTATTACATATTCATTATTTTATTCTCATTGTTCTCTAGTATAACCATTTGGGTAGCAACCAGAACCTATTTTCATGCGTTGTGACTTTACAAACAAATAATTTGATGTAGCAAGTTTATGGTCTAATATTCCTAGTCACTATAATGCTCTTTAGAATGCTAAAAACAAGCTTTACCCAGTTCAAGGTGAGTTGTTATCCAAATTGCCTATTGAGAACTATCAAACAATTTTTTCACTAAATAGAGGAATTCCAGTAGATGCAATAAATTTCAGATCAGTACCCTTCATGTCCTAGACCTGCATTTAGCCACTATAGAGTTATTTTTTTGACAACTGAAAGAATAAGTCACTCTTTATCATCATCTACAAAATCAACATAATTCATTCTTTTTCAACAATAATGTATCTATAATTTTTTAGATAGTCTTTATCAAGAAAAAGAGTAAGTTTCTGTTATCTAGAGGTAGTCTATGGATTTATAAAACTGGATATGTCTTTATTGCATTTTTGCCTAATATTTTTTGTGTTCAAGAACAGAATATCTTTAGTATATTTGGGTATAATGTATAAGCCACCATATAGAATGATTCTGTGATACAAAGTTTAAGTTTCTTCTCAGAGTTTTCCAGTGACTCTGGAAGTACAAATTGGTCTACTTTGTAGTGATGCTTTGACGCTACTTCTGCATGAACAGAGAAAAATTACCATACTAGTTGATTTTTTTTTTTTTTTGAGTTTTATACTTAACTAAGCTTAGGCTTGACTGAATAATGCAAAACTTAAAAAATCTAAACCATTCATGATTTAGAAATTAAAAGATATTATTGCATTACATATGATAAGTAACACATTCTATGAATTCTTTTTCTTTTAAAAACTTAGTAGTCATTGTTAAAATGCTAAGCAGACAGAAATGCCGTGGCACTCTCTACTCTGCACAGCTTTGGATGTTAACTTCTTTAACCTCTGTGTGTCCTACTACTGCTATTTGTATCTCTTTATATATTAAGGCTTATATCAAAATTTTTACTGAATAACTTTAAGATAGTGTCAAATTCTGGATTGTTTTTAAATGACTATTAAGTCATGGCAACTTTTTACTAGCTACAACTTGATCAGAATCATTCTACAAATGGAAGTTTTAAAATCCAAATGTTTACCATTTCAATCAATACAAATCAAGTTATTTCAAATGTTAATTTAAAACCTAGACCATGCTTGCATTTAGTTTTAACATTGAAAAGCATTATTGGCTATTATTGAAAAAAATATTGTGAAATGTTACTTAAACAGTATGCACAAATGAAATTGAAAATATTAGTGTTTCCAAGCTATATAACTATAAAGAACTATTAACTGGTTTAATGTTATAAAAACAACCAAATGTCCATTTCTCTCAGCTTTAGACTTTAGCCATGTGGTAAAGTACATAGAAAAACAGATCCGGGTACTAACACTGGTACTTTTCAAATACTAGACTGAAGGAGAAATAGAAGGATTGATTGAAATGCAGTTTTAAACTGGTCAGGCTTTTTGTCTCAAAACTTTGTAGTACCTGGGGTTGCCACTTTGAAAAGTGAAAATTAAGAAAGTCTACATATTTTTCAATCAGAAATTTTCATTCTAATGTTTCTCACTGTCTGTATTTTCCAGAGGTATTTGTCATGTCTGATACAGATCCCCTAGCTCAAAAAACACAACAAAACTGCTCAATATTAAAATAATATTCCCTAGTTCAACTCAACAATTTGGTCAGCAAGTCATTATCTTGAATTATCTCACAACAGTACTTATGCAAACCCCAAACTTTTCAAGGGAGATCAAAAATATTTCCCATCAAATGCACTTCCTGCAGTCAGAACAGATTGTGGGGTTTACAGAACAATGATGTCGGAGCGTCCAGATTGGTTTGGCAGCTGCATTGTTCTCTGAGGGTAAACCAGACGCACTTAAGTCCCAGTCTCTTTTATAGGCTTTTGTTCATACCAAATTATTCTTTCACTGTGCTAGCATTCATGATGGCATGTTAAAGGAGTGCAGCTTAGCAACCATCTTCTGGTTGCCAGGCAGCCCAGCTTCCAATAGATTTTTCTTGTTTAAGATACTTTTGGTGGGAGCTCTACTAAGGCCACGGTGTAGATTTTCTTTTAACGGTATCCCATTATTAGGATGCTGTTGTGATTTGTTACTTGCATTATGGTGTTAGTACATTACTGTAGTTAATAAATCACAGGGTGTACAGATTTACTTTCAGAATCCCTTCCTTAATTCTAAGTAATTGGGCCATGCATATCCATATTAATAGAAAAAGTTGAAATGGACACAGCTTCATAATGAAGCAGATGCTCTTTATCAGTGGGGTTTCCAGGAACTAGGAAGTTGAGTGTTTCTTTAATGAGTGTTGTATTAGTAGAACAGCTGTATTAGTAGAACATTCATGTTATTCTTGAAGAATAAACCCTGAAGAAACTCCTATGGAAATGTGTAGGACTTCTATCCCAAGGAAATACCGAAATTTTGTATATTCAAGAACTGCATGTTCTTGAGTATTTATCATAGTTAATGAAATTCATTACACTGTGGAGAAATATTTGCTTCTGTAGTGGATTTTTTAGATAAAATTTTAAATTTCAAAATCATCATTTTCTTTTAATGTTTATATAATTGGTTTCTTCTGGTATATATGTTTGTTTAAGAGCTTCTGTTTAAAATATTTGTCCAATTTCCTTTTTTAGATTATCCAAATAGGTGTTTTATGACAGCCTTAGGTTTAGCTACTCCTGACTTGCTAATTAACAGTAGAACACCAGAATTGCCTTAATAAATGCGTGTTGTTTGTTTAGTCCTCAAAATGATGTAGAAAGAGGAAATAGCCTTATTTTTCTGACCTATCCCTAGTAGAGAATTAAATTATTTCCAGTAGGTCTTAAGGAAAAGTAGTATGACAGCAGATAAGTTTTAAACAGTAAAAATATTCCTACAGGGAAAACAAAGAAAAGATGAGTTTTTAACAAAATGCAAGTATACAGTTAATCTGAGATCGGACATGGTCAGTTCAAGGTGATATGACCATAAACATGTATTAGTCTGATGCAATACAAAAATACTTTCTATAAAAAAAATAAGAAAACTGATAGCATAGTATGCCTCTTGCCTCAAATTTCATGTAGAATAAAATCTGTATATCTTTGCTAATTAATAAAGGGCTATAATATTTAAAAATATCTTCTGTTATAGTATTCAGTATTCAAAAAGTCATAATTATTGATGAAAATTATATTCATCTCAAAATGGAAGATAATTAGCCATTTTTCTTCTTCTTGAGACAGTCTCTAACCCAGGCTGGATTAGAACTCATTATGTAGCCCAAGTTAATCTTAAAGACACAGTCCTCATGTGTCAGTGGCCCAGTTGCTGGAATCATAGGCAAATAGCAGGATGCTTGACCAAAGGATGTAATTAGCTTTGTTGTTATTCGATTCCCCACTGACCATTTTAGAATTTGTGCCCCTTCATTTAACTATCTAAATTAACTTTTTTTTTGAGGCTTTCACATATGAGTACTATATTTCTATATTCCCCTCTACTTACTATTCCATGTGTCAGGCTCCTTTTCAAATTCATGACCTCTTATTCTTTGTTTCACACCTACATATCTACATGGGAGTAGAGGGTGAGAAGGAAAGTGGGGGGAGGGAGAGGGGGAGGGGAGGAAGTGGAGGGAGGGGAAGAGGGAGAGGGGGAGAGAGAGGGAGAGAAAGAGGGAGAGAGGGAGAGAGGGAGAAAGGGAGAGACAGAGAGGCTATATGAACAAGAGAAAACAAATCTTTGTAGAAACCCAGTTTCGCCTTCTTTTTACTTTGTTGCCGGGGAGGGATTCTTGGGAAGGAGTCTTGGCAAGTAGGCTGTGAGTGATGAAAGGCTACAGACAAAATACAAAGTAGCCATTCAGTAGTTTGGCCCTTCCAACTTACTCACTGAGGAAAGATTCAAACAATAAATATGATGTTAAATATTTTACATTTTTTTTCTAGGAATACGGGGTGCTTTGCATTCAAGAATACAGGAAAAGCAGCAAAGTGGAGTCAAGTGCACGGAACAGCTTCATGGGCTTGAAGGGTCACCTGGGGCATGACCTTGGCCACCTTTATATGGAGAGCGCTGACCCACAGATAAGTGCAGCTGTGCCTTGCCCTATGGTAGAGAAACCAACAATGGATACAGTCAATGCAGGGAAGGAAGGAAAAGGGGTGTCTGAAGAGAATGTGAGCTCTGGTGACTCTGAGGAAAGCACGAGTTCTGATCATGAGTCAGAACAACTGAGTAGCCTTTCAATAGAGCCATGCTTATTAACCAAGACTCACAGACAGTTATGTCGCTCTCCCTGCTTAGAGCCTCACCTACTGAAACACAGTGACATTTTGCAAGACTTTAAACCAGAAGAGTCCCAGACTCCATCCAAGGAAGTGAAGAAACCCCCTGATGTGGTTCGAGAATACCAAACAAAACTGGAGTTTGCACTTAAGTTAGGTTATTCTGAAGAACAGGTCCAGCTTGTGCTAAACAAACTTGGTACTGATGCTTTAATCAATGATATATTGGGAGAACTTGTCAAACTTGGAAATAAAAGTGAAGCTGATCAAACAGTTAGTACTATTAACAGTGTAATGCGAGAAACATCATCCCTGGAATCTCAGAGGTCTGAATCTCCAATGCAAGAGATTGTAATAGATGATGGTGAAAATCTGAGACCAGTAGTTATTGATGGCAGCAACGTGGCAATGAGGTAGGTTTAAAAAAAAAAATCTTCCTTAAAAATATTCCTAAATCTTTGAAAGTTATTTCCAGTCAAATGTTTTCTTCTTCATAGTCATTAAAATCAATATTACTAAGCATCTCTATATCAGATTTTAGAAAATATTTGTTTCCTATCCTTGAGTAGACACTCTTCAGGTCTCTCTTTTTTTTTTTCACCCTCTGACTAAATCACGATGCCTCAAAAATTAGTATACGTTACCAGCTTAGATTGTGAGTTTTAAAAGACTCACCTAGGATACCATTCACCAATTCTAGACTCTTAGTCAAATAGTCTATTTTTATATGGAAATAACTTAGGAAAGCTCAGTTCTTGTAGAAGATGAGAAGCTGTTCGTTGAGAACAAACCATAGGTATACTCTTCAGCTCTGTGCTCTATGCAAGAACTAATTCAAACATAATCCTTTAGGATCTGAGGAAAGGGGAAGGGAAACATTTTATTCCAGTGAACTTGATGCCCTAAAGTTTAAAGTGAGTCTGAATTCAGTCAGTCTAGTTAACTCTTCATTTGAGAATGAAAGGACACAAAAAAACATGAGATCTTCAAGAGCTTAGTGCTTCATCTATTGTGTATCAAAGCATTTCTTGGAGACACTTGGCCAAGAAAAGTTGTTGAAAATATTTATTTTCTAGCAGTGTTTTCAGTGGCAGTACAATGAAAACTACGTGTCACTTTACATGTCTCAGTAGTTAAAATAACATTCTAAAATAAGGTTACTAATAAGACATTTGGCATTATTTGTGTGATAATGAGTTTTTCAAATGTGGTGTAGTGTATCTCTATTTGGAATTGTTATAGTCAAGTGCTCATAAGGCCACATAAGGTATGAGGAGAACCAGCTTGTATTCTTCTGGTAGCCCTTCCAGATGGAGGCAACAGGATCTTTCTTTCACTTATCAGCAAATTGATCTTATAGGATCTAAAATACTTACCATGGCTAAACATTACTCAAAACCAAATATGTCTGACTTTAAAAGGTACACCCTTCATCATAGAGTAGAAGAGGAAATGTGGCAAAGGTTCTAGATCTATCTTACAAGGCTTTAACAGGGTTGGGAATGTAGTGCAGTGGTAGTGCACTTGCCTAGGATGTATAAATCCATGAGTTAATCCCTAACACTGCAACAAAGCCTTAAATGCTTTGCAATCCAAAGATAATTGAAGACAGGTATGGGGAGGAGGTATGGCATGGGGAACAGTCAGAGAGTAGACCACGAGGGGCATAAAATCTGGAATGTAAAAAAAAAGATTAAATAAAATTTTAAAAATAATAAATAAATAAAATAGAAGAATGTTTTACACCAATTCATCAATGATGTGTAGCAAGTAGGTAGGAGATAGTTTTAATGCAAACAATGCATCCTAATGGTGAAAAGAACATTGACGGGTACTACAGGGGTCTGAACCATGCACATGGCTTTGAGAAGTCTTTCAGTAAGAACTTCTCTGCTGTTTTTTCTTTTCTAAAATTGATGGCGAATGATAGTTTTTCTTACAATAACCCCGAAGTTCTAAATGATCACCGTGGTAATAATACATAGTTCCGAGAGCCATGAACCTGCAATGAAGAAAGTAGTAAGGCCAGTTGTGCATCCTTAGGGAACACTGTTGTCATGGCAATACTGCAGTTAGTTCTTTAAGTACAGCTAAAGAACTGTGATTCAGTTAAGCAAGGGGAGAGCCCAATACCCTATA
The DNA here is from genome assembly GCF_008632895.1 of Mastomys coucha. Lineage (NCBI taxonomy): Eukaryota > Metazoa > Chordata > Mammalia > Rodentia > Muridae > Mastomys > Mastomys coucha. Next base: position 46,162,493 of record NW_022196906.1, on the reverse strand, counting down.
CATTTTGGTGCCATTATTTTAATGGGTATTCAATGTTGAGAATCATCATTAACAGTTTTGATATCTAGAGATCAGTACATCGAAGGATGGGGTGACCCACAGTTGGTAATATGAAAGAAACTAAAGTTAGAAATACTCATAGTGCTGGAAAAAATCAAGAGACCAGAAAAAAGAAGGTGGAGGAGGAGGAGGCTTTCTGGAGAGAATATGCTGTGTGGTGCCAAAAAAAAGTCATTATAGCCAGGAAGTTGTCATCAGACATGCCGTGTGCTATTGTAGCCAGAAGCCCAGCTACTGAACAGTAAGAAGTCTGTCTAGACGGCTAGAGCACTGGTTCTCAACCTGGTGGTCACAACCCTTTCAGGGGTCAAGTGAGTTTTTCATAGGGGTCTCATATCAAGTATCCTGCATCTTAGATATTTACATTATGATTCATAACAATAGCAAAATTCCAGTTACCAAACAGTAATGAAATAATTTTATGGTCAGGGATCACCACAACATGAAAAACTGTATTAAAAAGTCACAGCATTAGGAAGGTTCAGACAGAAGAAGGGACAGGCAAGGAAGAAAAGTTGTGGAAAGATTTTATTGAGTTTTAATATGACATGGTGAAAATTACCTACCAAAAATCTTTAATGCAAGACACATGGCATAATTACATCATTTCAAAACCTGCTTTTATGTAACTATACAGACCTCTGCCTACACCTAATTCGGGCACCATTCTGTAGCCCTTGCTATAAAAGGGTCATGCACACCGATTGCCTTTCTTCATCATGTATTTGTAATCTGAAACCTAAACTGAAGTGCCGAAGGCATTTTAGGAGAGAACAAGTTGATATAAAATTTTATTATAGCAGTATAATTCTTTCAGTCACAGTAAAACATTTCACCATGTCTATAATTTTGAAAGTATCAGAACTCATGAAAATTTATAGGAAACTTAAACATTGAGCCATTTATAAATTATACCTGCAGTTACAAAATCATTTATAAATACCTATTTACTTCAGGACCCCAAATTTTCTGTAATAAATGGAGGTTGCCTCCATTAATATACCTTCACTTTTAAAATTAATTACATATTCATGCTAAGCTTAGCAAACCCACTTTGTATCTAGTATATTTACCCATCTAATAGATTATATATGATAAGTATATATGGAACTAGTTTGGAATAAAACCTTATTTTATTATCTTTCTTATCTCCTGACAAACTCTGTAAGAAAGTATATTTCTCTATCAGCTAAATGCTAATCCACAGTCATGCTTACATGCAGATTTAAAATAGAACAGCAATTCCATCTTTATTAATGCACAGAATGGGCTGAGGCTTGAACATGACCTGATGCGTGTTAGGAAAACTGCCACCGAACTCCCCAGATTCCCTGTGGTCTCTTACTGTACTTAATTCTTTATGTAATACTCTCTCATTTTCCTCCAGTTTTTTGAAGTCTCTAGGCTCTATTTTCAGATTCTGGGGGGGGGGGGGTTATTAGGATGAGAGATAATTGTTACCAATGTTTGATGTGTAATAGACAGTAAATTACACATACCCTTACCTTAAAGAACTAATCTCTTCTCAAGAATATAGTAACAATTAAAATGAGAATTTGGCCCAGGGCTGTAACTCAGTGGTAGAGTACTTGAATCTCATGAATGAGGCTAGGTTCAATTTGAAATACTGAGGGGGGCCTTAAACTTAGCTTTTATTCCAGTTTTATTTATTTTTATTCAAAAACCATTTTTTGAGAATTTTGTACACTAAAATTTTATAATTTTTCCCATCATCTCCCCTCTACCTACTCCCATTTTTCTCCAGTAACATCCCCTCTCAAATTTATATATTCTTATTCTATGATTATTATTGTTTTATATATACTTACATGTGTATATGCACACATGCATGAACAATCTACTGAGTCTAAATATTGTTACCCTATGTGCATGGGTTTAGGGATGACCATTTAACTAAACTATCAGGGAACTTGTTCCTGAAGAAAACTGGTTTTTTTCTCCCTCAGAAGCCTTGCTGCCTATAGGTCTTCTGCTAAGGGTGTGGCCTTATGAACCTTTTCCCATCCATGTTAGCATGCCAGCTGGTATAGTCTTCATGCAGGCCATAAGCATTGTAACTTAATGGCTCATGTTGTTCTTTTTTTTTTTTTTTTAATCTTTCCCTTTTTATATTAGAGCTCTTTTTTTTTTAGATATTTTCTTTATTTACATGTAAATTTCTCCTTTCCCAGTTTCTCCTCCAAAAAACAAACAAACAAAAACAACAAGAACAAACTCCTGTTGCCTCCCCCCTCCCCATGCCTGTCACCCCACCCCCACCCTCTCCCACTTATTGGCCCTGGCATTCCCCTACACTGGGGCACAGAACCTTCACAGGGCCGAGATCCTCTCTTCTTAGTGATGATCGAATTTGCAATCCTCTACTATACACATGCTGCCAGAACAATCAGACCCACAATCATGTTTGTTCTTATAAGCTAGAATGATATATTTTAATAATTGTATTGATTTTGATCACCACCCATTCAATGGTTATAAAGAAATCTCCAGAATGTATTTATTTATATATATATCTATCATGGGTCCCAACATTGTGGAGCTTTTCTATTGCGTTTAGGGAACATGCTTCCTCTTTTAGCTTGGTTAATGGTTTTCTTTTGGTGGTGTTGAAGCTGTTAGTTGTTGTTGCTGCTGTTGTTTTTAATGTTCTACAATGATAGGAACTGAGTACAGTTTGCACAAACTGAGAGATGAGCACTCAGCTTTGTCTACCATTTGAGGTAGCTGCATCACTACCACTTAGGTGTAGAGTCTTCAAGACGTGGTATGCAAAACTAGAAAGGGTGAATGAATTTAAGTTTCCTGTAAAGTGATGGGAACTGAAGAAGTGTTTGCTGTCTGGGTATGGAACAGAATAGATTTGTATTTAGTGGAGCTAGTCTGAGAAGCTCTGACAAATGCCTGTAGCTAATATCAATTCTTTTTAAAAATCAACTAAGTTGCCGGGCGGTGGTGGCACACGCCTTTAATCCCAGCACTTGGGAGGCAGAGGCTGGTGGATTTCTGAGTTTGAGGCCAGCCTGGTCTTCAGAGTGAGTTCCAGGACAGCCAGGGATACACAGAGAAACCCTGTCTCAAAAAACCAAAAAAAAAAAAATCAACTAAGTTATTTCATATATTATTCATTCAGCAAATAGATCTCTTTCCTTAATAGTAATAATATTTCATGGTCATGAAGTTTATACATCACTTACAGATATGGAGACAAAATATAATATCTACCCTAATTGTTGTTGTGATTCCTGTTTCTTCAAAGTTTATGATTCCATTAAGTTTGGGGTAGCTCAGCAGTGGAATATAAAATTGCTCTCTCTCCATATATACCCACTAGTTTACACCAGTGTGTTTCCTTGAACAAATCCAACAGTTCAACATTTTTCAGGGTTAGATGACTTGTCTCATCATTAAGAAAGTAAAACATGTGAGCTGTCAGGAGCTGCTAGAAAGGGCTGACTTCCTTCAGTAGGCCTCTCTGGCCTCATCAGATGACATTCAGATGAAGTAGATCTCTACATGCTACTCAAGCTTCTTTCAGATTTCATATACAGTGAGGATGACAATAAGAAAAGAAGCCGAGAGCCTTGTCAATACTGCCACAGAACACCAGAGCACCTATTTTCCTATCACATTTTGGAAAGAAAGCTGGGACACTTGTCCTCTGTTTAATATGACCAAACTGTTGAGCCCACCTCATCAGTGCAAGTCTCTCTTCCTCAGTGAACTCAGGTTTCTGGGTTGGGATAAAACTCCTGATTGATAAGTACAGAATTTCTTAGTACATGTTTATGCCAAGTATTGGAATCAATATTTTGTTGCCTAGTACTCCAGCATAAACTTCTCTTGCCAATAGGCTCTGCCTTGTATTACTTCTGTTAGTGCTGAAGAACCACAAAGTGAATCTTACCAAGGCAAGAGTGGTGTAATAGATTTGCCTTTGGGAACCATGATTCTATAAAGAAATTTAGAGAATGTATTTGAGAACTAAGAACGGAGATAAAAATATGTACAGAATTGTGAACAACTGGAAAGGAAGATGCACAGATAAAATCAATACGTTGACATGCCAATGAAACGGCACAAAACAAAAATAAATCCAAGTATTTGCTTAGCAGTTTATATTCTGCCTCCCCCAAAGACTTCTGTTGGAAAAGCAACTGCAATTAGTACAAAGCTGGCATGCAGAAAATATTTTAAAATACAAACGTTCTCATGTATGTAATGTACTCTATAAAAGCTTGGGAACTCTTAAATTTCAGTAGCGAACACCATCTTGCCCAATCTAAAATTTACCTTCAGTGGTGGGTTAGTTTCTTCTCCTGTTGTCTGTTTGCTATTTAAGTATAGCATTGTCTTCCAATTATTAAAATCATGGTGCTTTGATTAGATTTCAGGAAAAGCTATAACTGACCAGAATTCATTCAGATACATTCGGCTCCTCAACAAAACTTTATCAAAATCGTGTATAGTAGACTTTCCACTAGCAGCTTATGGCTATTGAACTCCAAATATTTCTACTTGGAATTGAGCATCCAAAATGTAAAACATACACAGATTTCCAAAGCTCATTACAAATAGTATGTAAATTTTTTCACAGACTTATATTGATTACATATTGATATAGTTATGTTAACTAAAATGCCTAATAAAATTGATTTCAAGTGATTTTACTTTTTGTAATATGGTATGCTAGGTTACTTAAAATTACATATGTGATTCTCATATTTCTGTTGGACAGGCTCTCATTAAAATGCTTGTAAGTCCAACTTATAACATGAGTTCAAGGGCAGCATAATTTCCCTCAATATATCACTGGTATTACTTGCAAGTTAGTTAACACTGCCCTATTTCTCTTTCTGCTTTTATAGACTAAAGTAGCATGTGTTTTTGTTGTTTAATTGTAGCAGTATATAGAGAGTTTGATAGAGACAGAGCCTAATTATGCTCCATAATACCTCTGTCCCTTTAAGTACATAGTTCTACTTGGCATTGATAATCATACATTATAAGAGAGCACTGGCACTCTTGCCTTACGTGTGTTTAATTAAATTATAACCTAAATCATAGCAAACTAGAAAGTTTAACCAAAGATCTTCACTTAACTAGCATTACTGTCAAAATGTGGTTAGAGTACACTTTTTCTACTTTTAGTAATTTACATGTTTATTTTTTTTCTTAGCTGATGTTTTCTTTGTCATCTTTAGACCCATGGCCCACTCCAATCTAGATTAGTGAGATGTGTACTTGCATGTAATCTTACCTCAAACACGGACCTTGTAAAATAAAGAGCTGCTGCAGCCACCACCTCCTCCTCTTCTTCCTCCTCTTCTTCCTTCTTTCCCTCCTCCTCATTCTCTTTCTCTTCCTCTTCCACTCCTCAGGTCTCAGTCCTACCTCTCTTGCTGGATTCATAATCAGTTTTGGTTGAATATTTTTTTCCCTTAAGTAAGAATTTATTTGGTTAAATATTTTTATTTTCCTAAATCAGTGACTTTTCAAACTTTTCTTTTCTCTGGAATCAGTATAATCTTGCAAAACTTACTTGGAAACAAAGTGGAATTCTGTTTTACTTGGGGCATGTATGTGGGACTTTATGGCCCACTGCAAAGGCGTCCTTCCCCAAAAGAGCCTGTGTGCCCTGCTGTGGAGTTTCTGTCTGGAGCACATGTGTAAACATTGATTGGAATGACCTGTAACAGCATGGGCTTACTGTGACAGAGCTAGAGAACTAGCCTGGGTTTCTCAGTGGTCTGCTGCTGCTGGAAACGAGGTCAGAGAGAGTAGAGCTGAGTAGCTGTAGAGGAGCCACAGAGCAGGTGTGCCCAGGGAAGAAAACTGGTCCCACAGGAAAACATCTTCAGATGCTTTCAAGTCTACAACGTGATATTAATTGTAAGTTTTCAAGTACAATGTGAAAGTTAACTAGACTACAAAAATAGAGTAAATTGTTCTTTAACTCTTTAAGTACTAGTAATTCACACTACCAAAGCACTGTGTAAATGAAATACATTTTCTTTAAAAAATTATTAGACATTGAAAGATGGCCTCAATGAAGGTTTTTTAGGTTGCTTTAAAATTAGAATACATTTTTATATGTCTAAAATGATTCCCGTGTAAGGTCTAAAATTGAAGAAATCAGTAAAATGAATTAAAATATTTGGACAATACCTAAGCTTTATCTAAATAATTTACTGTTCATCAAATATTTAATATTATTACATTGCTACTGTTCTGGGATTATTCTATAAACTCTTCATTTTCTGTAATATAGATCTAACTATGAAGAACTCTAGTACTAGAGATTATGGGTCTTAAGCGTTAACCGTGCTTTTCATCCTCTCTGTCTTTCATTCTACTCACTGTGCTGGCCAGCCCTGCTGTGTAGTTGTCACAATAGTTGGCTGGTATGAAGATCCATTAAAGTCTGGGGCATTGTATATATTCATAATTAATCATCCCAGGGAGACTTCATATAAAGGAACATTTTAGACTATAATAATTATATAGGACAAGTTTTTTTAATTAAATAAAAGAAATAGAGGATTATAGAAAAGCAGTTGTTTTCTTCTTGAGTCCTTTGATACCTTGATCTTTTTTGTTTCTTTTGAAAATTAAAACTGCTTAGTGATGTTCTCAGACCATCATATCTAAGAATTTTTATACTGCATGGTGAATTTGAAGCTATTAAAGTTTTGTTTTTCCATTCTAAACTAAGTGCCTTTTCTAAACCTGAGGGCTCAGAGCCATGAGAAACTGAGAGAACTACTGTTTGCTGGCCCTCAGGCAGGCTCCGCATGGAGATGATCTCCTTTTGATTCTCAGTCACATAAGGTTTGAAACATGGGAAATGGAAGTTCAAGATAACAATTTGCCCAAGATCTTTCAGAAAAGTGGCTTAAAGACAGACATGTTTCATTCCAGAGACTACTGTTACTTTTACTATATTACTCTTGAAAATCCATTTCTATTTTAAATTTTAAAACATGCCATTCTGGGTATAATTTTTATAATTAGGTTGTATATGTTATGCAAAGGATGTTTAAGAATAGCTTTTCTTTGATCATGTAGTTAGTATATTTATTCAATAAATATATTTATATAATTTTATGTAATAGTGTCACCTATAATTGGGAAGTGACATTTGGTTCTTTCTTGTCTGTGACTACCATATAAATCATTAAAAAGCAGTAGTCTCCTTAGTCGATGACTTTATCCTATTCTAGGTTCTTTTTCATTACTGCTTGTGTCTTCCATTGGAAGATGAGAACTGTGGTTCTAAAATAAGCTTTCTTTCCCTTGGACTAGCCTACTTAATGTTATGATGATATAATATAGGGACTTGCATTCACTGGATAAGGCAGATAGATAGTGGTTGACCTGTCATCTCCTTTTTTTGAATTACATAGATTATAATTAAATAAGTGCTTCCCTGAATATTCCTCTATATATTTTTAAAAATGTACCTTAATAATCTGTTAATTCTCATAAGTAGTTTAATGGCATTAATAAGCAAGTAGATTTTAAATCTCCAATGGTAACTATGATATAAAATATTATAAATAACAAATTTTGACTTCTCATGAAATTACATCTATGTTAAAGACAGAAAAATAAAATATATATGCTTTTCACATATGCTACAGTGGTAAATATGAACCAATTATAGATAATCACTTTTGCATTTATAAAAAAGTGATCTTGTAGAGTAAACTAGTGAAAGTCTTATGATGAATCGTTTATTAGTCAAGATAATGTGTATCCATCATATCTCCTGCTGCTCTTCAGTTTACTAGGCATAGAGAGTTGTGTATGCATATCTGAACCAATTTGATGGCCCTTGTAAGAGTAATAAGACTCAGATTAGCCAACCCAACAGTCGGAGGTCCAGTTACAACTTCATCTGCAGATTCATCTCACCTTTCTTTCCTGCACAAGGTCTGTAATATAGTCCAGTGTATTTATTTATGAAGTCTAATTGATTCTAATAAATGAGTGGTTTCTTCCCATGTGATAGTGTTGTTCCCATTAGTGTAAGAAAGCAGTGGTCCCATGTTGGTCTCAGTTGGTCCCGTGGCATGGAAAACTTGTCAGTATTCACTATGAGTGAAATGAACACGTATTCAGCAGCTCAGTTGACTTTTTTCCTCAGAATGTGGATGCTCTTGCTTGACACAGCAGGTCTGTTTCCCACAGGGTAGTGGCCTTGAGAGGCAAGAGAGGAACATAAGTAGTTCTCCACAAGATTTAGGTAGTTAGGGACCTCAGAAGAAAGAATGGACAGAAGGCTATCAAGAGAAGGTGACTAGTTATGTCTCTTATTGCAGAGCTTTTGCTTTCAGTATTCATGAGAAAGACAGAGACAGATGAAGGCAAAAAGCATAACAGGCATGAGGTGGTTTCCTTTCCAACTCTGAGGGGCCGCCATTCTACCTATTTTGCTGCTTTGCTCATTTGCCAGTTGCTCTCTGCCTCTTTCCTGAAGGGTGAGTCATCTGAAGTCAGCCGGGTTTTAGGGCTGAGCTGCACCCTGTGTCCTCCTGGCATTCCTTTTATCACTGCCCTGGCTTCATGCCATCTTGGCCTATTTTTGTTAAAAGTCTCTTCTTGATAGTGGCCCTAGAAAAAGGTTTGTTCCCTGGTTGTATGTGTAAATAGATGTGTGTTTCTTTTAGGGTGTTCTTTCGGGGGTACTGATTATCAAACCAGGGCTTCATATATACTAAGCAAGTGTTCTACCAACTGAGCTACATCCATTTCCCCAACATCCCCCATGCAGACTTTTAACCAACCAGTCAAGGTTACAACTTAGGTTCCTTTACCTTCTTTATCTTGCTCCACGTTTTCCCTCTCCTCTTATGTTTGAATTTCCAGTAAGTGTCCAGAAAGTCCAGTGGTTACCCCAAAGTAGAAAAAAGGAAAAGGCTGTTTCAATCTGCCCCTAAGTCCATCCTCATTCATTTGAAGCAGCTCCCAGTGGTCACTGGTAAAGCTCCAGGAGGGATAGAGCAGCACTGCAATGTCTCCCAGGTCACCTCCTACAGAAGAGTTTCCAGGGCTGCTGTCAGCACGAGGGCAGACAGAGAGCTGTTGGGGCAAGAGCTTCCTGGAACCATGACACAGCCTCATGAAGAGGGTTATTCTTCACCTCTGCCTTTCCTGTTCCACTGGTCAGGCAAACTTACTGCATGCAGCATCTTCATGCATAGGGCTATTAGCTTAAAATATGCCACAAAGTACTTTGGTAAAGTTTTTCCAGAATACTGGAAACTTAACTTTTAAGGTGAGTAATGTCACCTGGGAAATAAGAAATGTGAACTCTTTAAAAAAAAAAAAAAAGATTTATTTATTTATTTTATGTATATAAGTACACTATAGTTATCTTCAGACAACCAGAAGAGGGCATCAGATCCCATTATAGATGGTTGTAAGCCACCATGTGGCTGCTGGGATTTGAACTCAGTACCTCTGGAAGAGCAGTCAGTGCTCTTAACCACTGAGCTATCTCTTCAGCCCCAGCATGTAAACTCTTAATGTACCTGATGTTTCTGATAGTCCTGGATCATCATGAAGACATTTGAGAGCCTGATATGATGACATGGCTTTAATCCCAGTACTCAAGAGGCAAAGACAACTTGATCTCTGTGAGTTCCAGGCCATCCTGGTCTACATAGTGAGTTCTAGTATGGCCAGAGCTACATAATAGAGAGGCTCTGTCTCAAAAAGAAAAAAGACATTTGAGTCACTGGAACTCCAGGGTAGTAGGCTTGTTTGGTGTTTTGACTCCTTCTGCCTTTTGTTCAGGTTACCAGGGAAACCACATGCCAACCAGCATCTTCATCTCTTGAACAGTCTCTGATTTACAGTGTCAAACTCCACATTCCTTCCTCCTCATGTCTTCTTTTCTAGCTGTGTTCTGAATGTTCACTTAAGGCAGTTTGAGAAAGTGAATTCACATATGAATAATCTGATAATGCTGCTGATAATGTTCCTTTTGAAGGGCTAAGGCCAATGCAAATGTCTGTCTACCCCACTTTTTTAGGGCTTATAAGGAGGCAAACAGAGAGAATAAGGGGTAGAATCAAGAGAACCAACAGCCAAGCAGGTCAGGAACCTGAATGCCCTCCTGTTTGCTTCACTCGGATCATCCTTTCTATTGAGAAATACAATGATTTCCAGAGATATAAACAGTTGTTTTTGTTTTGGATGGAATTTATCTAAGAATCTCTGAAAATACATTACTTTGTTTACTTCAAATGAACTCTGGCTACTGCAAAGTAGAATTTTCTTTAAGTATACAGCTCCAAACACAACAATAAAATGAGCTTTCTGTTTATAAGAATGACTTCTGGGCTTTTCATAACAACTATCAAGTGGTGAGTCCAATGGGACCTTAAGCTCTTACCTGTTTTGCTCCATAGAAACTCAGTATTTGCAGTGGGGGGTTGGAATTTTCCCTGGAAATCCAATCCCACTAAACCAAAATAGTTGGGGGAGAGGTGATCTTAGTAACTATTCATGGTCCTACTTAATCCAAGATGACTACAAATCTTCCAAAATATTCACCTAATATAAGGCTTGCATCATAAGAAATATCAACTATACTTATTACTGAGGTATTAAAATAAAAAGAAATTGATACATAAAGAAAATTTAAATTATAAATATAGTGGCAGCTTTTTTTTTAATTGAGTGGGAAGATACTCTTAATGCACATATAGAGTTCATTAATGCTTACAAAGCTATAGTAAATTTTCTGTTCTTTGCATGTAGAATTAGAGATGTAGTGCTTTTTTAGTAATCAGCAAGCAGTTTATTTGTATCTGTGACTACAGTACACTTTAGATCCCTCTTTTTGTAATGTTTTGTCAGAATTACTCTATTTCATTCTCTATCAGCAACCCCTCAGCTGATCTTTCTGTTACATGTGAGTTGTCATATCTTGCTACATTGTCTCAGTAAAGAAACTTTTAGTTCATCTCCGAACACTCTCCTTACGATCTGAGTTCCTTCACAATTTGGAACTACCTGGTGGCCATCTGTTACTAGCTGATTCAGAGACTTGGATACTAATGGGGGCTTCTATGTAAAGGCATTATGGACTGTTTGGTGACCATTCATCTTTAATATTGCATTTTCCTTAACTCTTTGATAGTTTCATACAATATATTTTTGCCATATCAAGCGCTGCTCCTGGAATGGACTTGACCAGTGACCACAAGAGACTGAAGGAAAGACAGACACAAAAAAGCTAGATTTGGGTGGCCTGAGCTCTCTGATAGAAAAAGTATATTACCCCAGAGCACAGAATATTTGTTCTAGAGTTGAACAATAAGGCAGGGCTATTGCATACAGTTGAGTAAGGAGGTGAGGTTATTATATATAGATAAACAAGGAGGTAGAATTTATGGTATACAACTGGATCAAGGAGACAGGTTTAGCTTACCTCAGTAGGAGCAGTCTCTGTAGGGGTCAGTCTTCAGGCTATAAATATGGGGCAAGGGAGCTATTGTAGACATTTTCTGCACACACTGTTGGTATCAGCACTCAGATATACCACCACCACCAAGCAAGGCTTTTCTATTTCCTATGGGTCTGAGCTACGGGGTCCTTGACATCTGTACCTGTGTCAGCAGCATATATTCCTTCACTCAGGGATTCCTCTGCTTCCTCCTCTGAGGTCCAGGCCCATCTTCCCCTTTCTAGTTTCTTGTTCTTTTTTGTTTCTGATAACCCAGTGAGTCCAGTTTGTGCTTCTCATATACTGAGGAGTGTGGAACTGGAGCACAGTTGACTGACCTACTCGAGCCACACTTAAAGAAAACTGACTCTTCCTCCCCACAGGAACTGCTCAGGGTGGGAACTCAGGAGCCCTTTACTCCTCTTCAATAGAATGACTGGCTTGCTCCTGTGCAGACAAATGCTGCACTGCTGCTACAAGTCCATGAATCCTGTCATATTCAGGAGACAGCATTTTGTTTGGTCCTCCCTAGCCCTCTAACTATTTTGATCTTTTCTCCCCATATCCTACAGTGGTCCTTAATTCTTAGGATGGAGGAGGGTATAGGTGTCCTGTTTGCATCTCAACACTCCACTGACGACATTCATTTTTGACCTGATCAGATGGAGGTTGGATCAGAAAATCTTGGACATTCAGGGACTTAACCTGCACAATCACATTTGCCTTTTATTTTTTGCACCCCTTGCAAAGGTAGGGACATTAGCTAATATCTACTTGAAATATAAGACTGGTCAGAGGAGAGAAGCCAATGGCTAACTGCATTATATTCAGCTTTAGGTTACTGTAGGGTTTTAGTGTACCTGGATGTAGAATTACTATGTCTTAAAGAAAGTACGATTTCAACTTTATAATATTGCTGAATTGTTCTCCCAAATAGTTACATCAATTTACACTCCCACCTGTAATGCATGAGTTCTATTTTCACACATTCTTGGCAACATCTGGTGTTTGCAGATTTTATTTTTACCCATCTTATGGGTGTGAAGTAGTGTCTTATTTTGGCTTTAATTTACATTTTTACTATTGAGCATTTCATGTGTAGTGGTCATTTGGGTTGCCTCTTGTGTAAAGTGACTGTTCATCTAGCTCCCATGTGCTCTTGAAAAAATGTTCTCCTTTAATATCACAGGATCATATGTCTCCATTAGCAGGATTCAAATGATTGTTCATTTTTTCTGTGTCTCTTAAGTGTCAATTAGTATGAATGCAGATTTGCTAATTCTAGTAATCCTGTGTTTTTGTTTTACTAATATAGAGACAGAATCCATAATTACTGAAATTCCCTATGTATGTTCTTCTTTGTAATAGTTTTTAAATCCCTAATAATGTTTTGCCTACAAGTTACATTTTCTCCTAGAAGTAGTAGAGCAATGCCAGTTTTCTTTGGTTTATAGTATGCCTAGAGAAGTTAAGGATATGTTCAAGTGCAAGTAACAGAAAACTTCGTGTAGTTACATAAGCAAGTGGAGAATTATTTTTTTTCCCAGAGAAGATTAAGCATAGATGTGGGTTCACTGCTCAGAAATGCAGACTCCATAACTGCCCAGCCTTCCTATGGTTAACCTTCATCCTCTTGTCTGTTTTCTCCCTAAGAAGCCTATAGATGGGGGCAGAGGTTAATGAGACAGATAGTCCAGCTTTATTAGCCTAGCTGTGTTTGTGGACTACTTTCCTCTTCTGGCACCTCTAGAATTTGTGTCCTGTGACTGTAGGTAATCTACCATCTATACACATTTTATTAAGTTCTTTATGGATAATCTTACTTTCTTTAGTGAGTATGACAGTTCTTGCCAAATGAAGCACCAGAAAGAAAAAGCTTAGGCAGGCCAGTCAAATTACATTGTTGATTCTTAGATTGCCAGATAATATAGATTACTAGCAAAACATAATACAATAGATCCCAAACATTAAATCAAAGTAACAATGTAGTTAAGGTTTAGCAAGTAGGATGTATTTAGCAATACTTGCTGTATATATTCTCTCCAGAGATAACGGGATTTTTCTTGATTTTTTTTTTTTTTTAGAAGAATGATGAAATTTCAGTCATTATTTCCCATGAAACCTAACATCACATTGTACACTTTGCTGTTGTATCAGTCAGCTGTCAGGCAGCCCATCTTACCTAGGAAATGTGGCCTCAGACCCTGCCTTCCTTCACCCTCTGGACATTTCAGTCTGTCTCACCTCTAGCCTTGTCCCGGGCCACTAACACAGGCTACAGTTGGACTTCAACATCTTCAGAGCAAGTAGATTTTATTTCTAATTTATTCTAAGTTGATTTCCATACATTAGAAGGTTCTAGTGCTTCCAGCTAGGACCGTATATTAACATGCCTAATAGCTGATACATGCTAAACATTAGCGAAGCATTTCCTTATTTTACTATGCCTTCCTTTGTTCCAGGAAGAAAAAATATATAAGAAATGAAGCCTTCAGTGTTCATATTGTAAAAGGCAACAAACAGAGTGTATTCAAAGCAGGAAGCTTTTCCTTTAAAAATATTAGATTGTGTCTTACTTAACTGCTAGGACAAAGGGTATAAGCCAAGCTGGCACCAGGTAAATGCTGACAGTGGGTGAGCTGACACCACTGGTCCAGTTCTGAATGCCCTGTAATCATCATTCATCTTGTCCAACACAGTGATGTGGAGCAGAACCCAGGGTAGGGCATGTAGTGCTTGAGTGTGTGAGTGTATGAGTGTGTGAGTGTGTGTTTGTATCTGTGTATGTATGTATGTGTCTGTGTGTGATGCTTCTCTGTTTTTAGTGAAAATTTTCCTGTTGAACACTTTCTATTTACCCTATCACCAACAAAAAGAAGTTGCGTCTTTTTGATTAGTTAACCTTTGTAGTTAACATTTAAAACTCACCTTTCTTTATTGTCCACAGTATTTCCAATTTCTTTTTTCCATACAGATTCTGATTTTTAATTAAGTTAATTGAAGTCAGCTGCTTTAATTTTTCTCAGTTGCGTAACTTTACATTAAATTTCAAATTTCTTACTATTATAAATATGTGACTATTTCTGTTTATAAACTTGAATTTAGGTTTCGTTGTTCTTTAAGTATTCTAAACTACAAATTTTTCAGCCATGGAAACAAAGAAGTATTCTCGTGCCGAGGAATAAAATTGGCGGTGGATTGGTTTTTGGAAAGAGGCCACAAAGATATTACAGTCTTTGTTCCTGCTTGGAGAAAAGAGCAGTCCAGGCCTGACGCCCTTATCACAGGTGAGCTCCTCCCACACAGCTGCTGGTGCCATGCAGGTGCTTGCCACTGTAGGGATGCTTGATCTGTTCCTGGTTACCCAGTCTGTGTGACTGCCATTGTCTTGGTTGCAATGTTCTTTGCCAGTTTGAAAATAATGTGATTGTATTAAGTAAATACTATATGTATTAGATACTTTTCTGTTGTTGTGATAAGACATAAGGATAGAAAGAAGATAGCAGCAGGAACAGCTGAGGCTCAGTAGGCATGATGGCATGAGGCTTTGAAACCTCAAAGCTCTTTTCCAGTGACACTTCCTTCAGCAAAGCCACACCTCCCACACAATTCCACCAACTGAGGATAGCAATTAAAACATATGAGCTTATAGGGACCATTCTCATTTAAACCACACAGCTATATGCTGGATATTTTTCATTTATGTGGAAACTTTAACATCAAATTTTATAAAATTCTTACTTTCTAAGGCATACTTAGTAGATTTATTCTAGCTTTGACATTTGCTCTATAGTATTTAGGAAAATGCACTGAAGGTCTTTAGAAACCTATCTCCATGAAATCAGCCCATGCAGTTATCAAGTTCTAATGGCCACAGGACATAAAAGGCCTGTTAAGACCCCGAGATATGTGATATAGCCAAAAAGGAAGAAATTACCAGATCCCAGTAATATATTCATTTATTTATTTTGCATTATTTTGTCACTTTTAAATGAATGAGTTTGGAACGAACATGCCTTCTTAACTGTTTGTTGTTATTGAACATTTGGTTCAGTTTTAGAGACTCACAGGCAGCATCCAGCATCCCTCCAGTATGAACAGAAGTAAGAAGGATCTATGTAAATAGAACAACAGAACTTTTTAGAGAGGGAAGGAGGGACGGAGGGAATGAAGGAGACTGAGACAGACATATAGACTTCATGCTTCCAGAAAGAAAGATTATTTTAAGTTTTTTTTAATCTAATACCACTAAGGCATTGTTAAAATAGGATACAGTGAGTAGGCAAGTATTGCTGGAGGCTAAAGCCATGGGAGCTGTCAGGTCCAAAGGGAACTGGGACAGTGGCTATCTGTGGTGTTTATTAGCATACCAAAAGCACATGTGGTGTACACACACACCCCATACACACACACACACACACACACACACACACACACACACACAGAGTTCCTGCCACTCCTCTCAGTTCTCACCTCACCCCTACTCTAAATTTCTCCAACTCATAGGCTTTCCTTCCCCCAGTTTCTCATTCCTACAGAACCATACAATTTCCACCATGAGCTCTCTTGGTCACCTCTCTTTGCTTTCTCTGTTTTGTGTTCTCTCTTGCTCTTACTCTCTTACCCTCTCATCCCCCAACATGGCCCTATTCAGCCTACTCCTTTCTCTTCCTGCTCTGGACTTTTCCAGATGCCTCTTGCTGTACTGTCCCTCATATCTACAAATAAACTTTCCCGTCAACTATATGTTCGAGCAGTCGTGTCCTCACTTTATACAAGCTCCAGTAGCTAGGTAAACTACAGAGTAGAATACCTGTGTGATCCAGCACAGAGAACCAAAGTGTTGAAATAACTCTAAAAAAAAACTTGCTTAGATTCTTATCTTATGCCCTATCACAATAATTTTTACATACTTGAAGACTTAATTGTCAGAATTAAAGCATTGAAGATTATAGTCTTTGAGTTAGAGTGAGGGAACAGTCTTTCTAAATTTAGAAATTTTAGAAGTGATATGAAGGAAATTGGTTAAATTAATTAAAGCAAAATTTCAGTTTCAACCTTTTGATAGACTTTCTTAAAACTAAGTACCTATTGATCACATTTTTAAAGTATACTAAGAATTCATACCCATAACATAAAACCTTTATACAAATTGACAAACACAAAGCTATTTCTAACACATAGTGGTTGAAGTAAACAACTCAAAGGGTCCAAATAAGGGAAAAAGAGTCCAGCTCCATTAGTAGTTAAAAGCATACAAATGTAAATAACCACTATTTTTTATCCATCAGAGTAACACTAAACGCGAATCGTATTCAGTCCTCTGAGTAAGCTCCCTTACACTAAGGAGGCGTAAGTCACTACAGCCACCCTCACATGCATTTTTTCTCAGACTGTTAATAGAGTAGTTCTTGCTCCATTAAAAGTTTTCAAAATTGAGTCAGCCAAAATCTACTGTGATCCAAAATTAGTAAATGGAAGCTTTTGGAAATAAACATCATAAATTTAAAATTGCAGCATTTTGAGTCAAGAGATGACATACTATGTCATCCTTCTCTGGTCCAGCAGGGAAAGGGATCTTCCCTCTGCCCAGTAGCTCCAGCCTGCAGGTGCTATTCCCTGCCTCCAGCCGAAGCTTTATACTAGCATTCTGGTTATAGTCAAATAAACAGCTGTAAAGTGCACCATTAAGTGAAAGGTAAAAGTTCTCAAGTTTATAAAGAAGGAAAAAGTATATACTAAGGTTGCTAGGCCATGTCATACAGTAAGATATTCTGAAAAAGGTCAGGCTCAACATCATTTTTGACAGTATATTGTTATAATTGTTCCACTTTTATGCTGGCTCATTTTATGCCAACTTGACACCAGCTAGCATCATTTGGGAAGAGGGAATCTCAATTAAGAAAATACCTAACTAGACTGACCTGTTGGCAAGCCTGTAAAGCACTTTCTTGATTGATGGTAGATGTGGAAGGGCCTAGTTCACTGCAAAACCACCCCTGGGCTGATGGTCAGGGTGCTATAAGCAAGAATGCTGAGCAAGCTATGGGGAACAAGGAACAAACTGGTAAGCACATTCCTTCATGACTTCCCTGGAAGATAGACTATAAACTATAAATGAGATAAACACGTTCTCCCCGGGTTGCTTTTGTTCATGGTGTTCATCAGCAGTAGAAAACCTAATTAAGACAATTTTTATTATAAGTTAATTTTGCTGTGTCTAACTTAGAAATAGGGTTTTATCATGGATATATATATATGTATATGTGTACATATGTATATGTATGTATATATATTCACATATATATTCTGTACTGCCTGTGTTCTCACTTGTAATGGGCTATCTTATAGTCCTTCCCAATGAATAAGGAGGAGGAATTACTATGCTTTTAAATTTTCAAATTCCCCTTAAGGAATGAATCCCAAGAAAATAAGCAGGGATGTAGGTAAACATCTAGAACCAAAAATTCAGTGTATAATTATTTTTAATAGAAAAGAAAAAAAAACAATTATATGCTCACTAGAAGAATAGTTCAATAAATTAGAACCTTTTTTCAATGATCCAGTGGTTAGGCAGAATTGCGTGTATCTGTTTGTGTGTGTGTGTGTGTGTGTGTGTGTGTGTGTGTGTTCCCACCCCTGCATGCATGTCTGGTGACCAGAGGTCAACACTGGGTGTCCTCTATTGTTTTCTGCCTTATATATTGTCTAGAGGCTAGATTGGCTGGCAATGAGCTACTGCGTTCTATCTGTCTGTGTTTCCCCAACACTGGGATCTGGGTTCCAAAGATCTAATTGCTGGCAATTTGAACTCAGGTCCTCATGTTTATGCACCAAGAACTTTACCCACTTAGCCATCTCCCCAGCCCATAGGCATAATGTTTTTTAGAGAATATAGTATATAAAACTCATGACTTTTATTATGTATGTATATGTATAAATATATGGAATGTTTGTGTGTATACATGTATCAACAGTAGAAAAATTCATAGAAAATGACTTAAAAGAAATATGGAAAATGTTAAATACGCTCTAAGTTATGTTTTTATGTTTTTATGGGATGTTCATTTCTCCCTATTTCTTTATACTTCTACTTCCTAATTTTTTCATAAGTACCTTAAAATACTCTGATAAACAGTAGGTAGGGTATGATAAATTAAACTAAAATGGAAAGGCAACAACTGGGCCTGGGGACACAAATCTACAGTCCCACACTTTGGGAGGCCAAGACAACATGTCATGTTACCTGGTCCTCAGCAAGATCATGTCTGGAAAACAGAGGAAAGGGAAGTGATGCTGAGGTGTGCACAATGATCTTTGTGCACATCCGAGATCAAGAAAGGAAATAACAAATCAGTAGGGCATGGCTGAGCCCAGGGCAGAAGTCCCAGCATGCCAGACCCCGGGGAAGATGTCAGGATACAGCTTACTTGTGAAATGATGGATGATAGTAAGGGCCTCCTTCCCAAAGTCATACTCTTCATGACTAAAGCCCTCAGCCACATAATCTCTGGTGAGTGGAATAGTTCAGTTCTCCTTCACTAGGCGTAAATCATACATTACAGTTTTCAGTCATGGATTCAGACTAGCACTTTTGCTAATCTAATACTCAGTTAACAAATACTTAACATGCACTAACCATGTTAACTTACTAGCTATCTACTAAACCTGAATTCTTTCAAGATGGAATTATCTATGAATCATCCTAATAAATGTTTTCCTCAACCTCACAATCTGTTTCATAAATGAAAATTAAGCAATGATGGTGACTGTTGGGTTACTTGCAGTTACTCTGCAGCTTTCTTCAGCAAGGCTCAGGGCATACCACACATCCATCAGTGAACATCTTTCAGGTAACAAAGGGCCATGGGCTACTCAAGACCATGATACAGGGGACAAAATCAGAGTATGCATCCTTTAGTGTTTCCTTTATTCATCCAGTCCATAGACATTCACTGAGGA
Source organism: Mastomys coucha (assembly GCF_008632895.1). Taxonomy (NCBI): domain Eukaryota; kingdom Metazoa; phylum Chordata; class Mammalia; order Rodentia; family Muridae; genus Mastomys; species Mastomys coucha. The sequence goes on along the minus strand of NW_022196906.1, from coordinate 46,142,995 downwards.
TTTTTTAATATGCTTCATGGACTGGGTGCTGATGGAAAGACCATGGGACAGGGTACTGTGCTGCCCTCCAAATGTTGTTCAAGATAACACATAGAGTAATTATAACATATTGGGTTCTATTATTGAATCTGGGCTTTAGGGCTTGCACTGGCTTTCTGTGAATTTTAAAGAGATCAACAATAACATATGATTGAAATACATTCAAGTTAGGTTGAAGAACACAGTCTATGGGCATGGTGGGGGGGTGGAGCTTCCTGCCACCTCTGCATATGTTAACTCAGTTACTACTCACAGCCTGCCCACTGCATTTCAGAAACAAAGGAGCAGGTTCAGTGAGATTGTATTCCCCAGGTGGACAGAAGCAGAACTTGAGTTTTATGCATAATTTTCTATTCTGACATCCACATTTTTCCACTAATCCATTCTTAACTTTAGTAGCCACTGAACACTCACAAATACCACAAGGTAACAGGCAATAACTGTCTGTTGAAGAGGTGGGTTTTATTAAATTATTAATTGGCAATGATTACCACATTTCAGAAGACAGGATACAGAACGTGTGATGACCATGACTATAGCAGCACTGCTCATCGGCCACCTTCCTTCTTGTGAACCTGTGCTTTGCAGTGTTTCTTTTGCTTCCTTCATTACTACATGTCCAATTCTCTCACTATCACAGCTCCTATTTAGGAAAAAAACCTACAAAACAAACCCACAGATGAGAGGAATATGCCTGTTGCTCAAAACTGCACCAAATAACAGCTTAGTGTGCATGTCCTTTGGCTCTGTTGTCACCCAAGTGCTGTGGCTTTAGCACTAAAGCTTTTACCTAATTGCAATAATAGAATAGGAAGAACAACAATATTAACCAACGAGATCCCCCAGAGCTTCCAGAGACTAAACCGCCAACCAAAGAGTACAATGGCATATGTAGCAGAGGATGGCCTTGTTGGACATCAGTGGGAGGACAGGCCCTTGGTCCTGTGAACACTGGGTTCTCCAGTGTAGGGGAAGGCTAGGGCGGTGAGGTGGGAGTGAGTGGATGGGTGGAGGAGCACCCTCAAAGAAGCAGGGGGAGGGAGGATGGGATAGGAGGTTTCTGGAGAAGAATCCAGAAAAGGGGATAACATTTGAAATGTAAATACATAAAATATCCAATAAAAAATAAAAAAATTAAGAAAAGAAATTTCTTTTGTTGAGAGTTACAGATTATGCTGCATCTGACAACTGAGAGCCATAATTTATATATTCCAGTTCTTATTAAAAAAAAAAACAAAAACAAAACAAAACAAAAAACCTCCCCAGGAAACTGGAGAGATGGCTCAGTGCTTAAGAGCACCTGTTCTTGCAAAGAACTTGGGTTTGATTCCCAGCATGTAGATGGTGCTTACAACCATCTCTAACTACAGTTCATTGTATCTAACAGCCTCTTGTGACTTCAGTGGAAACCAGACATAGTGCACAGTCCCACATCAAGCAAAACACTCATATGCATAAGATAAATATTTTTAATTAAAAAGAAACCTCTCATCATATGAAAGTCATCATGCATCTAATTATATATTTACTCCTGAAATTCTACCCTTTTCTTATTGCAGATCAGGAAATTTTACGTAAACTAGAGAAGGAAAAAATCCTGGTATTCACACCATCGCGGCGCGTCCAGGGCAGGCGGGTGGTGTGCTACGACGACAGGTTCATCGTGAAGCTGGCTTTTGAGTCTGATGGTATAATTGTGTCCAATGATAACTACAGAGATTTGGCGAATGAAAAACCAGAATGGAAGAAGTTCATAGATGAACGGTTATTGATGTATTCCTTTGTCAATGACAAGTAAGTAAGCCGACTGTCCCCAGCAGCTTCTGGAATAGCCTTCCCATTTTGCCACTGACCACACCAGTTTCCCATAAATCCTGATAGGAACCAGAAACTGAATACTTGAACTATAGAAGGACCAGTATGAGCTTTGTGCCCTTCCCTTTGTGCCCAGCTTATCTCAAGGAGCTGGCTGACAGAAACATCTACTCCCTAAGCCCCCCGAAAATGCCTGTCAGGTCCACTTAGAGCATGATAGCTTTCTAAACACACACATTTAAAAGTTTTTTCATGAAGGAAGACTGTGGTCATGATTGCAGACTTCAAGTTACTAAAAGGGCAATTGAAATAAACAGGCACAAGTTACAAGAAGCAAATATACTTACAAACATGTGGAAGACATTTATCTATTGTTAATCTAAACCCAACATGAGTTTATTTTCTCACTTGATTAATTCACAAAAATATGAACAATTGTTCTATTAGAGATATATAAAAACTAGGGCTGGAGAGATGGTTTTAGTAGTTAAGAACACTGTCTGCTTTTCTAGAGGACCTAGGTTGAATTCTCAGCACCCACATGGCAGTTCACAACCATCTGGAACTCCATTTCCAGGGGATCCAACACTTCTCTGACCTCTTTGAGCACTCATACACATGCTATGAAACACCTGCAGGACAACTTCCATACACAGAAAGATACGACACACATGCAGGCCAAACACTCAAACAGAAAGGTAAGACACACATGCAGGCCAACACACATACACAAAAAAGGTAAGACACACATGCAGGCCAACACACATACACAAAAAAGGTAAGACACACATGCAGGCCAACACATACACAAAAAAGGTAAGACACACATGCAGGCCAACACATACACAAAAAAGGTAAGACACACATGCAGGCCAATACATACACAAAAAAGGTAAGACACACATGCAGGCCAACACATACACAAAAAAGATAAGACACACATGCAGGCCAACACATACACAGAAAGGTAAGACACACATGCAGGCCAACACATACACAGAAAGGTAAGACACACATGCAGGCCAACACACATAGACAAAAAAAGTAATACACACAAGCAGGCCAACACACACATAAAGGCCAAATACCCATACACAGAAAGATAAGTAAGCTTAAAACATTTAAATGCATGAAAACTGTTGTACAATTTCACAAAAGCTTCAGAAACACTCTCAGCCTTAGAGTTATTTCTTAGAATATATAAATGAGGAAAAAACAAAAGCCAAATAAGCTAATTTCTACATTTAGAGTTACAGGAATTGTAAGGCGACTGAGCCCACTGTAGAGACCCATCAAGCTGCAGCGCTGCTCAGCTGTCCACTGCTTGCACTTGTTATGAAGTCTCCCAAGAAATGCGCAAAGTAGGGGTTGGCACACACCCGTGGTCTCAGCACTGTATAGGCTGAGACAGGAGAATCACAAGTTCAAGACCACCTGAGCTACGTAGTGAGACTCTTGAAGGGAGAGAGTCATGGAAACATGAGTAAACATGGAAAATATTTTTATTTAGCAGTGCCGGAGATGACTCAGGTTACATGTGCTCCACCACTGACCTACAGCTCTAACTCTAGTTTTTTTTACTGATTTTTTTCTTTTGTTATAGTAACATATTTATTAAGTGCTTTCTTTAGACATTTTGATTGTTCCTTTTTGAGTTTTTATATTGCTCACATTCTCATTTTGGAGGTAAACTATTGGGCTTATTTCAAGTTAGAACAAAGATGTAACAAGTATTCAAATTTACTTCTGTGTATGATGTATGAATTTTTCTTTCCTTCATTTGATAGTCAACCCAATGATATGCTCATGTCCTTAGATTTAGTTCCTTCTTTTAGTAGTAGGGACCAAAGCCAGAACCTCACATATGCAATGCTAGGCAAGCAGGCTGCCACACTCAGTTACAGCCTCAACACTTTTGTTTCTTAGACTTTTTGAGACAGGGTCTATTAACTCACTCAGACTGGCCTTGAACTCGTTCTGTAGTCTAGGAGGCCTGGATGTGCAATCCTCTTGCCTTGACCTTCTTCCCTCCTCCCTTGGCCTCAGGCAGCTGGGATCACAGGGGTACTCCACCTCTGCACCTTTTTTTCTGTCTCCGCTGAGAAGCCTTTGCTACAATGGGAAGAGAACCAATTTCAGAGTTGTGTACAATTGAATCTTGACTTCAGTGTCTCATGTCAGATACAAAATAACAATTCATCTGAACCTGAATTAGAATTACTTATTGATCTATAAATGGAGCTTGCACTTGGAAATGCAGTGGTGTGTGAGGCACATCTGGCACATAGTGGTGTCTGTCCTCATTGCTGTCCCTCCCTTCTCTACCTGCCCTGCATTCCCTTGCCAGACTGCTGTCGACAGCTCTCTTGAGATGCCCTGGTAATCTGTACTCTAGTCCTTACAAGCACCCCAAGACTGAGAGGAAGAAAGAAAGTGGTAGGACATGCTGTCACAAAAGTTATTTAAATTAAAACAGATATAAGTTAAGGTGAAAACTGAACACTATAAGAGAATGTAGTTTAAAGTGTAGTTTTTTCCCTAACCTATAAATATTAGACAAAACACATGGAATAAAATTTCAAAAGAAAATAGAGTAAATGAATATTTACACCTTTAGGATTAAACTAACCATTTTGTGTGTCATTCTTTATTGTTATCTCTGTGACAGGTTCATGCCCCCGGATGACCCTCTTGGCAGACATGGCCCAAGTCTGGATAATTTTCTGAGGAAGAAACCCATTGTTCCTGAGCACAAAAAGCAGCCTTGTCCCTATGGTAACTGTCCTTATGGATACTTGACATGTGCCTTTAGAGTCCAGTGCATTGATAAACACTGAAAACTTCATATGCTATATGCCATGTGCTTCTTTTGATTATAAGTAAATTTAAGGAAGGGTGCTAGCCTGAAACAATTGTTTTTTACCTATTCGGGTTCAATATAGGATTTCTCAGAGTGAAAATAATGCTAATTCTGTTTGAAGTTACTTTTTATGTGAATAAAAATTAGGAATTTTTCTATGTAGGTATGAATCAGATAAGTGTAGCTTTGTTGTGTTATAGCAGGACAGTTGTTCCTCGTAGCAGACTCCCACCCAGTTGTAAACACCTTGAAGAGTAGAGGCAGACATGATTTGAGGTCAACTGAGAGCTTCCTTGGTGCTTTGCCTAGTAAGCAAGAAGACTGAAGAGAGTGAGGAACACACTAAGACATAGCCCAGCTCCCATGTCTGCCTTTGTTACACAAGTTCAGATAGGCTTGCCTCATTGACTGTGCAGGATCTCATGCTGTGCTCCTTTGCCTAACTGATCTTATCTTCATAGGAAAGAAGTGTACGTATGGACACAAGTGCAAATATTACCACCCAGAAAGGGGCAGTCAGCCTCAGCGGTCAGTGGCTGATGAACTTCGTGCCATGTCTAGAAACACAGCAGCCAAAACTACAAATGAAGGGGGACTGGTGAAAAGCAACAGTGTTCCTTGTAGCACCAAGGCTGATAGCACTTCGGATGTTAAACGGGGTGCTCCAAAGAGGCAGTCAGACCCAAGCATAAGGACTCACGTCTACCAAGACGTAGAGGAAAAGCTTCCCACCAAAAACAAGTTGGAAACCAGGTCTGTACCTTCCTTAGTTAGTATCCCGGCCACTTCTACTGCAAAACCCCAAAGCACTACATCTTTAAGCAATGGCCTTCCATCTGGAGTTCATTTCCCACCTCAGGATCAAAGACCACAGGGACAATACCCTCCAATGATGATGGCAACCAAAAATCATGGAACGCCAATGCCTTATGAACAGTATCCAAAATGTGACTCCCCTGTTGACGTTGGATATTATTCCATGTTGAATGCATATTCTAATCTGAGTATCTCAGGCCCCCGAAGTCCTGAAAGGCGTTTCTCACTAGACACTGATTATAGAGTAAACTCTGTAGCTTCAGACTGCAGCAGTGAAGGGAGCATGAGCTGCGGGAGCAGCGACTCCTATGTGGGGTACAATGACCGCTCCTATGTCAGCTCTCCTGACCCACAGCTGGAAGAGAGCCTCAAGTGTCAGCACATGCACCCTCACAGCCGCCTTAATTCCCAGCCCTTCCTGCAGAGTTTCCATGACCCCTTAACCAGAGTTCAGAGTTACAGTCATGAAGAACCAAAGTTCCACCCCAAGCGTCCTCTTCCACACTTGGCTATGCACCTGCAGCACCCCGCCGTGGGTGCCCGCTCCAGCTGTCCTGGCGATTACCCCTCTCCACCAAGTTCAGCACACTCAAAGGCACCACAGCTAGGGAGGTCCTTAGTGGCCACGAGGATAGACAGCATTTCCGATTCTCGACTCTATGATAGTTCTCCTTCAAGACAAAGAAAGCCTTATTCTCGGCAGGAAGGCCCAGGAAGCTGGGATAGGCCAAGCTATGGGATGGATGCATATGGCTATCGGCAGACTTACTCCTTACCCGATAATTCCACACCCCCGTGCTATGAGTCGATCACCTTCCAGAGTCTGCCTGAGCAGCAGGAGCCCACCTGGAGAATCCCCTACTGTGGAATGCCACATGATCCTCCAAGGTACCAGGACAACCGAGAGAAGATTTATATCAATTTGTGCAACATCTTCCCCCCTGACCTTGTGAGGCTTGTCATGAAAAGGAATCCTCACATGACAGATGCCCAGCAGCTCGCTGCAGCCATCTTAGTGGAGAAATCGCAGCTGGGTTATTGAAAAGATGACGCATCTTTGTGGTGTTTGAGTAGTTTTTGTTCAGCTCAGTTGCTGAGGGAGGTTTGCTACAATAGCACATGTGATCTCCTTCTCAGCAGGGAGGTTATATAGTATCCATTTATGTGAAATACTGTATCATGGAATCTGTATGGAACCCCGCTTGTGGACTTATCACGGGATTGCTTTACATTCAAACTTTTTTTTTTTAACGTTTCCTTTTTAAAGCTATACACTTGGCTGGAAATTTCTCCAGTTTGATTTAATAGATGTATCTGTGATCTTTGATATTCCTCTTTGGTGCATCAGGGGTTTATATGCAGCACTTTTTATCCTTGTTTCCTGTCTTATTAACTTAGTGTTTGTCTGTCAACTGCAAGCAATTGCAGTACCTTCAGAATGTGGAGGTACTGGACTAGACCTAGCAAACTATTTCCTCAAGCCAAGCTTAACTAGAATCCTTTACAGCTTTTTAAGTTATTTTTATTTGGGGAAAGTGGGCTTCTTTGTGCTATAATCATTATTTATAGAAACAAAGATATACTACAGCACTGACTTTATATATAAAAAAAGGTAAGCTTCCAGTTATGTTAAAATGGTAATAGTACATATTAGAGTGATTCCCGGTATGGCACTTTTTATTATTTTATTTTTATTTGGATGTTTCCTGTTAAGAAAATTAGCTATTTTAAATGGTCAGTTTAAAAGAAAGCAGATGCAATCAATGGAAAAAAATATTTCCATTTTCTTTTTTATGAATAAGGCACAAGCTGTAACTATTACAGGTTAAAGCTTTGCTTCCAGCTAAGATGTGCTCTTTGACAGTAGAAGTGGGATTGAAGTCCTTGATTTCCATTAACATGTATTTTTAATCTGTCTTTTTGTGGGAGGCACAGTACTGGATGAATAACCCTTTCTCAGTACTTGTCTGTTTTTAATGAATCCAAGTATTCTCAATGCAACTTTTATATTTAATACACTCTAGCTTCCTGCTATATATCGAGGCTGGCCTGAGGTGGTCTGATGTGTTGAGGATATGCAACATTTACTGATACTGCACTATAGAAATGGCAACGGAGGACTTGTAAATGGTAACTTAAAGTTTTTGTAAGATATTGTATATTTTCCATTTTCCTGAAGGTAGTTTTTGGGGGGCCTGCTATATTATTAAGGCCAGACTCTTGCCACAAATAGTGTAGTTTTAGATACAGACTAAAGTCTGTTCTAGTATTAGTAAGGGATATTTCTGGTTGCAAAGTCATGGGTTTTGCTTGCTGTAGTGACCCTTTTGAGCATTGGGAGATGGAGCTATGGTCAGTGCAGACAGTGTTGCGATGGGCAGAAGCTGCCTCTGACTTTACTGTTGCAATGCCAAGTCCAGCTCTGCTCCTGTAGTCAGCCTGGATGCTCTGGTCTAGATGCTCTGCTCTTGCAGTTTGAGCGAGGGAGAGCTAGGCAAAGCCTGAAAACCAGAAAGTACCTTTTACTGTTGATACAAATTGTATCTTTTTAACAATAAGAACTATTTTGATTTGTAGATCTAGTTAAAAACACAAATGTGTAACTATAATTAGACTTTTGGGCAACATTTTATCCCTTATTTAAATACAAAAAATTTAAAGGAAAATTGAAGTCTAGAATAGGATAGAAAATAAAAGTAACAATTAAGGTAAATAAAGGTGTCTGTCTTAGTTTTATATATTAAAATATATTAAATAAATTTATTGGCATTTTCTTTTTCCTAAAACTTACCTAGTGTGAACTTAACTTAAAATAAAGGTAAAATGCTGCCTGAAAATAATGTCCAACATCCTCGACTAGGGTTACATTCTCACTACTTGTGTGACACCGTGTGTTGCATGGAGTAGGATTTGGGTACACAGTAAATGCTTCTAAACGGCATTGTGCATATTAGCATATCCAATATTCTGAACCATGTTCAGCAAACTTAATTCAGGAAAGTGATGTTCTACAGTTACTGCTGTTGTGCTTGAGTGAGCGTGGCACATATCTGTACCCAGAGTGCTGCAGGTGGTGCCACCCCACCATCCCGAGGGCTGTGTCTGAAAGTGACACAGCCGACCTGTGAAACTGTCCTTGATTCTCTCAGTCATGATCTGAAGGACAAGTTGAAATGTGGAGGCTAAGTGAATGCCAAGAACAGGGTTGCAAATGTGGGGTTCCTCTTACCCAGGCTACCTAGTCGCATTGTGAGACTAGGCTAGGAAGTCACTTAATGAACATGTCACTTTTGCTTCATATTAGCACTGTGATTGTTTGGAAATGGGCACACTTGACTAAAATGATTTAAGTGAGACCTTAGGTAAAAAGGATATGACTTAAAATTCAGCATTCTTACATTTTTAGCTGAAGTTGCCCTCTTTTTCATCTTTAATATAATCTTTGCCAGTGTGTGTCGTGGAGTGGGTAGCTCTGACCCACCCACTCCTACATTTCTCAGTGCCATTGGCTGTGTGCTAAGAAAAGGTTTTCTTATGACAAGAGGACAGTCTGTCTGTCCCCTTAGATGAAGCACCAATGCTGCTTTCAGACGTTAAGAAGAAGGTGATTGGCAGATTTTAGCTACATCAATTTCTCAAAAATCTCAGGTAATAAGTAAAAGGAGTCCATTATTAAATTTGTAACTGATCATAAACCTTAATTTTAGCTAAAACATTTCTTCCCAGTCTCTGATTTCTATTTACCAGACTAGCTAAAATAAATAAATAAATAACCTGAAATGGTGTGCTAATGAGTAGTAAATGTCAGAATTGATCAGCTGATTAAAAAGGACTCAGATTGGAATATTCTGCCCCTGAATAATAGACAGTCAACTGTACTTTATACAGTAATAGCAGTTTGTTGTCCCTGTGTCTTAGTCCAGAGGGAATAGTACCTAACTGGCCAAAATGGCCCTCAGAATTTCCTCTTTTCTTGCATGTAACACAGACATTTCAGTCTTATTATCCTAATGGGAGTTTGTCACTGACCTAAACAGTGAAAGTAACGTTCACCAGTAAAACATTTGACACTGGTGGCAACTTGAATTTTTGTTTTTATGAAAATACATTTATGAGAATATGTAATTACCTAAAGAGGGTGTTTTATATATACACAAGTTTGTTATGAAGTATTAAAAAATAGGGAGTTGTCTTTTAATGGATAACATTTTCCTGATTAAACTGTGTCTTTGAGTTGTGAATGACCAAGTCTAGGGTCTATTTGACCAATGATAAGATTCAGAACCACTTACATGGAAAGAAACACTTGGTTTTATTCTTGGTATTTTTAAAGATTATTTTGATAATTTTAATAGAATGTGTAATTTTTAAATACACAAAAGTAGTATTGATTATACAAATGATTATTTAACATGTCTTTTATGGATGTATCTATATGTATATAGACAGTAATATATTTATAAGACAAATATACTTTATGTTGCATTTTTTTAGTTTGTAATTGATGTTAAGTATGAATGTGTGTGAGCGAGGATGCACATGTCTGTACACGTACACACATGTATTGATGTCTGTCTGCCTTTCTGTGTTTGAATGCTGAAACCTTTTTCCCTGACTTACTGGGATTTACTCTAAGATGTATTTGGGTTTTGCTCCTCTTACTACCCTTATTCCTTACTCAAGATAAAATAAGAGGTACAGTTTTCTAGTCTGTCTGTTGCCAGATGGCTCTTCCATTTTATTAATCTCTAATTCTTAGAGAATGCCTGACATCAACAGATTATGACTGGAGATAATGATTATATTCCAAATATATTAAAAAATGAACCCCTGCTGTGACGTGAAAGTTTCAGGATCCACACCAATGAAGAGAGTAAGCCTAGAAGATGGAGTCATCCACATACTAGAATTCGAGGAGACCTGGTACCTGCAAAAGGAAAGAAGCGTGTATTCTAAATGATCTAGGAAGAAAACCCGAGGCGACGTGCCAACAACTCTCTCTGTAGGATCTGGTAGTCAATAATTCAGGCTTCTCTGAGAGTCAGAGAGTCTCTTTACTGTACACCTTTGCCTTTACAGTGTGAAAGCCACAGGTAGCGTAGAGATGAAAATGAGAACTTTTAAATAAAATTTTATTTACAGAAACAAGCAACAGGCCAGTTTTTACCTGTGGGCCATTCCCCAGTCCAGTCCCTGAGGGAAGAAAGCCAGACATATTAAGCAGTAAATTCTTGTGCATGTTAATATAATCAACAATAGCTGTGCCCCAGCAGCCATCCAGAAGGAGTCCAACACGTCCCTGGTGTCCTTCAGAAGATGACTGTGCGCAGTCAGCAAAGCATTGGTTAAGTTCATCACACCCGTCACTGCAGATATCACTTGTCTAGCCATCAAGAAATCTATTTTTTTAAAAAAGTATCAGTATTGGGAATTTTGCTTAAGTTCCGGTTTTTAAATAGGAATCCTTTATCTTTTGTTTCTTAGTGGCCTCATAGGCCAGAAAACAGCCTTTTTTTTAAAAGCCCAGTTAGCCACATTTTTTTCAAGACTGCATTTGTCAGTTACATTTTTCTGTTCAGGTTTTTATCTTCTGAAACTTAACAGACTTACCCTTTTTTAACCAGTGATTTTAAAGATTAACATACTATAACTTCACAATTTCAGATTTTTCTGTAATGTTTAAAATTGACTAGACCAATGAATATATTTGTTACATTGTTACTCTTAGTAAGAAGCAAGTGTCTCCTTTCTCTGTCTACATGTTCACTATGGAGTGTTTACCTTAGGGGCTGCCGTGGGAGTGATGTTCTCATGGGCACCTGTAAATCTCAATTGATTGAAGGGACACACCACTGAGCATGCTCATTCACACTGCTTCATTCATGGTATCTCAGCAATAACACTATCTTTACAGGATTGTTAAATAGCTACGAAAACCACTGCCTACTTAAGTAGTTACACTTTCTTTTAAAATCCAAGTGCAGTCCTGGCTTTATCAGTGTTGATATTTTGTCTGTTATGCCATCTCACCTCCTGTCTGTCACCCATGTTATGACAACACTGTCATATTTATTCATGGCTTTCCCCCTAGGATCCTCAATCCTTCAGACAAACATAATTTCAGGTTTTGACCATTTGGCAGTAGGAAACACCTATGCATGTCTTCAATCCTTATAAACCTGTAAAGTTTCATTTCTTAATCCATGTACTGAACTTTCTGTCCAGGTATTTCAGGTGAACAACAAGATATTTCCCAGAAAAGCTTTTACCATTTCTATCTAAAACAGCTTATGTCTATAAGAAAAAGAGGTACAGCGGTTGTTTTGTAAGGTATAAACAAATACATTTGTATATGTAGTGTGTGTGTGTGTGTGTGTGTGTGTGTGTGTGTGTGTGTGTGTATGTATACACACACTTCCTCTGGAGTTTTTTAATTATAAATTTTCAACCTGTGAAATACTCACAAATGGTCAAATACTGCAGACAGGGTATCCCATCACTGTCAGGTCTTCTCTTCCTCCCAACTGTAGCTGTATGCTGGTAGAGAATTTCCTTACTCATCCTTCAAGCTTTTCTTACAAGAAAAACAAGGTAATGAATATGTTTAGAGCAACCATTTTATAAACATATTATTCTGTTGAATCTCTGTCTGTTCTGTGTGTTTCTGTAATAGGATTTTTACAATTCCAAAACCAGTGGAAACAGCTATATGATTCTGCCATAGAGGGGGAAATTCTAAAATATCCATTTTTCCTGTGGTAGGTTGTTGTTACATGAAAAAAAAATAGATCTCATATGACAGTATAGATGCTAAATAAACAAAGCATTTCCTTCTCTGGTCCCCTGGCTTTCTCGGATTCTGTGGTTAATGGCATTGGCCTACTTTGAAAGTTGTACACATGTTCAGCATTGATGTAAATGTTAGAGCCACAATTAATTCCTATTAAACTGAAATTAAATGTCAAAAACTAGTTATGACTCAAAACATGATGAGAGTGTTTTCTTTCTCTTAGTCTCTAAGATGTTTGGTTTCCGGTGATTCTGAAGTGTCTGGTTGTTTAGCTCAGACAGTGTGGTTGTAGATAGGGACCTTATCCACTGAGTTTAAGGAAAGGTTGGATAGTGTAGGTATGCTTGGTCTGATGAAGGCCAGTGGGGGCATTAAAAGGTACTGATCAGGCTTCTCTTCATGGGGCAGTATGGAGTAGGGTGATATGCCAACTTGGGGAACTGTGAACTCTAAACAGGCTCCATGTGCATCCTTCAAGGTCTCTTTCTTGTAAGTTAAACTGGAGTCTAAAAGCAACACAGTCAATATGAGTAAGTATTGAAAAAGAAAAAAAGCAGACCAAACAAATAATAGAGTGATAAGTTTTATTTTGTTGCTAGTTGAGGCTCAAAAACCTAGATCACTATAGAAAATGTTTTATTTCTTTCGGAGATTGGGAGAGACCACAGGCAGAAGTCAATATGTGAAACTCATGTGCCTGAGTGCATCTTGCACACGTTAGTAGGAGAAGAGAGACCACACACACAGTATGCTGAATCAAGCAGATCAGCTCTCAGTCTTTCCCAAATCCCCTTGTAAATTAATTACCCTTGTTCCTGTTTCTAGTACACGAGGAGGACAGGGACAGATGAGTGCAGTGCTGCCTGGCCCTGCTCTTGAGCCTTGAACAGGGAACGGGATCCCTGCTCTTCTCCAGAGCTTGTCTTCCTGCCCCAATGTTCTGATGGTTTTTTGGTCAGTGGAAATATTCTACTTGTGATCATTATAACAAGATGTTCTGATTAAATTCTAGTGGGATTTTTCCTCCTCTGCCACTTTGCAGACCTTTGCTTTTCCTCCAACGTTGTCCCTAAAGTTGGTACTTTCCATTGGCCAATATCAGCTAGTCATCTGCCCCTTCTCCCACTTTATTAACTACATATAAGCTGAGAATTTGCAGTCTCAGATTATGCTCTGGTCAGGCTGCACATGAACATTGAAACATTGATGCTCTTAGTTGCCAGAGACTCCAACATATCCAAAAGCAATAAATCAAAAGCAACACTTAGAGGGAGAGACTTCCAGCTTTCCCAGGACTACTTGAGTCCAAAGAACAGGAGTTGGAGTAGAGTGCTAACTATACCTCATCCTTTCTTTTTCTCAGGTCAAGTCTTGTCTGAAGACAAATGTTAGCACACACTGATGAGTTAGTACATGGTAATACCTTAATACTCATCAAAGCATGAAAGAGAAGTGTCACAAAACAGCAACTGTAATGCTGAGTTTATTCAAAACAAAGTACCTGGCCCTGGGTGTTTGCTACACTCCTGTCACTGGCCCTGGGCCTTTGCCACCCTCCTGTCATCACCCAGTTTAGAGGCATCTGCAAAGCTGAGAGCATCCTTAACTGCCTCTGGGGGAGAACCCAACCAAGGTTGTCAGGGATAAGCTAACTGCCAGGAACTGTAGGAAGACAGGGAGCAACTGGCTTTGAAAGATTCTCCATCTCTCTCACAAGAACAAGACGTCTCTATGGTAACATAGAAACTGTGACAGACCCCTTGGGAAGAGTCTGGAGCAAGGACACAGTGAGTTTAGCATGAGCTTTGGAGTAGTGCCCCCATGTGAACACGACTTTGATCTTGAAGCTTGGCTATGCCTTCCATTGCAGACGGAATCATTTCCCATCTTGTGGATCTTCATTTCAGTAATGACAGGATATGTGGTACTCAGGAGGAAGGGGCCTGAGTGTGCATGCTTGTGAATTGCTGGTTCCTCTCGGGGGCAGCCTCTGGTCTAGAGAGTAGCCTGTGGAGGGAGGGAGGACTCCTGGAGTGAGGAGCCCCACTGATGCTGTCTTCTGTAGTTCTGAGACAAGAGTCTGTTATGAATATCACAAATCCCTTCGCCCTCGGCTGGTCATTGCTGTACTTTAGTCCAGCTAGTCACTTGGCCCCACTGAAGAAGCCAGGCATGTAGGCCATAGCCTACTGTCCAGCCCTGACATTTCAACCTCTTTAAAGCTATGGCACACACATGTACAGAAGCCATAGACTGGTGAAGAGAAGGGGTAGCTGACAGCCATAAGTGGATACTTAATTAAGGCTACATACAGAAGTCCTCTACACACTGGGCAATATTTTGTGGCACTCCTGGTTTTCTTCCTGAATGTCACTTCCACCCAATCCTAACAACCAAATATCTTAACAATCTTGATCAAGATATGTCCCCTGGTGCCCATGGGACTAGAGGTTTGAGCATAGGCACATCCACCATGGGGCTGCAGGAAGGGTATCCTCTGCCCTCAAGAACTAAGTCTAGATCAGAACAGTCAGATGCTCATGCTGTGGTTTGGTTATGGTGAGTTTCTGGTGATAAAACCTTAGTCCCCAACTTGGCAATATGAAGGTAATGTGACCTTTAAGGGGTAGGACTTTATGCAAAGGGATTAAGTCACAGGGCACCATCTTTAGAAGGGTTGTTTCAGTTCCCACAGGACCAGAAAACTTAGGAAGTGAGCCTGCCCTCAGCCCTTCCTCACTCAGCCAAAGCCCCTTCTGTTTCTTCACTGGTGGTACCATGGGCACCCCAACCCTCACCAGAACCACAGAGCCAAGATTTTTGGATGATCGGATTCATACGTCAAACTTCTTTACAAGAGATAGACTACTGTCCTCTTTGAGTTTCTATTGCTGTGGTAAAATGCCATGAGCAAGTTGTGGAGGAAAGGGTTTATTTGGCTTACACTTTCAATCATAGTCCATCACTGAAGGAAGTCAGAGCAGGAACTTGAACTAGGCAGGAACCTGTAGGCAGAAGCTGATGCAGAGGCCATGGAGGAGTGCCGTTTACTGGCTTGCTCCACATGGCTTACTCAGCCTACTTAATAGAACCTAGAGCTTAGAGCCCTAGAGTGATAGCACTCACAATGGGGTGGACTCTCTCACGTCAATCACTAATTAAGAAAATGCCCTAAAGACTTACCTAAAGCCAGATCTGGGATGAGAGGGTTTCTCAACTGAGGTTTCTCCCTCTCAGATGACTATCTTGTGTCAAGTTGACAAAACTAGCCAGCACAGGCCCTCACCAGATAGTCTCCATGTTCAGCCTCGATGGAAACTCATGACTCTCAAAATGCCCAGGAAGAAAGGCATCTGAGGCTATAGGAGCCTTTCTGTAATACAAAAGAATGGGTGGTGGGCGGTGGTGGCGCACACCTTTAATCCCAGCACTTGGAAGGCAGAGGCAGGTGGATTTCTGAGTTCGAGGCCAGCCTGGTCTACAGAGTGAGTTCTAGGACAGCCAGGGCTATACAGAGAAACCCTGTCTCAGAAAAAAAAAAAAAAGAATGGGTGGTAAATAAGGCATTTCCACTGGAGTAGACCCGATTGCAGGAAGACTAGAAAATGGAGGAGTCTAGGCATGGATACCTCTAGAGGCTTAGCTAGGAAGCCATGCTGGGCTTCGACATTAGAAGGCTTCACTGGCTTGGCATCTAGCAGCCTTGATGGTAAAGGCTGGAGAAACACTTGATATGGTTGTCACAAAAGCCAAAGGGGTGAAAGGCATTTGAAAGAATTCTTGTGTTGGTGTGGTGAGATCAGGCAATGAAGAGTGTATACAGATTAACTCATTAAACTCCAGTAGGTGAAATCTATAGGGATGATACCCATTTTGGGGAAGGCTCAGGGTCTGGGAAGTGCCTCTGTTAGTGTCCCCTCTTCAGATGATCTCTCAGATGCATTCCCATTGTGAGGATGGTCATGCTGCCTCCTGATCTGTGGATGTTTGACTTTTACAATTCAGTGAACGCTGAATCATACAGCTCACTTCTACCCTTGCTGAAAAGCCTGGATATGTTCTTGTTTATCTGTGTACCAGACTCTCTCTACGATTTTATTGAGAGAAAATGGGATTCTGTCCTTAAATCACCATTGCAGGGTAGAAGTGCGGCCGGCATCCATTTATCTTGTGTTCTACCCAGTCTGAAGTGAGTGTAATGCAGAACTACTTGTTTGTCCCCAAGGCCATGGCCAGAAGAGGATATTGATTTGTAAGAGTTACTCATGCTGACCAAGGAATGTTCACTGGCCCCCGTTTAGCAAATGCCACCCAGCTGACTCAGCCTGGAGAACATTTGGTTCTTGCAGTGTCTGAGGACAACAATAAATACAACTCTTCCTTCCAAACAAGTGCCTCTAGGTCTCAAGTGTGAGTCCTAGGGAAGGAGCCTTGGTCTCACCCAGGAATGTGCTACAAGTGGAGGCGCTTGAGGGAGGGCTGTGGTCTGTCTGCTCTACCAGAAAGTCCAAGAAAGGATTCCAGCATGTTTCTTAGCAAACCTTCCAGGTGAATCAGATGTACATTAAATGAGAAACCCGGGACTGAGCCATGAAGCAGAGATTAAGTAGGCGGGGGTGAGGCTCACAGTGAGCCTGGCTGAAGCTCCTTGCTGGAGTGTGCAGACCTAGTGGGGTAGCTGGACCTCCTGTCTACCACTGAATCCCAAGAAGGCAGGCCCATCCTCCCTGTGGTCACCTCTGTGAGGTTGAGAGGTGGGGGTAATTGGACTTTCTGTAGACAGTCAGCTCCCCCAAAAGAAAACATAAGAAACAGTGTTGTCCACAAACTCTCCAGCCAATGCCTGCATCTTCCAGGGTAGGAATGTATCCCAAGCCAGGGGCGGAGGGCTCATCCTATGTATGGGTTCTCTGGGTAGAAGGGAGACCTCTCTACCCATTTGCTCCTCCAGGAAGCATGTGGGGATGTTGGTACCTGTACGGTAATGACTTCTCCCTCTCCAGTGGTGACACTGTAGGCTTTGGGGTTCTGAGCCATCAACATCCAGTCCATTTGTCCAATAATATGCAGAAGAGTTGTAAAAGCAGCCACGTAGAGAATGGGCAGAGAGGGCCTGCTGTGTTCTGCCTCTGCGTAGGGGGCTGGGCTTAGTGAGCGCTGAACACAAACACTCTTAATCCTCCTGCCTCCGTGGCCTATCTGTGCCATCCAGCCACCTTCTGTTTAATATTAAAAGTGGGTGACTCCTTTCCCTTTTCCAAGATGTATTACAAACAGAAATTAAGTGTAGAAATAGAGGTGTGTGGCTCATTCTTTCATTCCAAAACACCTTATTCTACAGCAGAGGAGTAAGGTCCCTGGCTGGAGCAATTGCTTCAAGGTTCAGCCACTAAGCCCCACTAATTTACAGAGATCACACACAGCAGCTCCAGGCTTCTTGCCTGCTGAGGAAATCCTTAGGCCTCTTCAGCCTCTGATTTCAGGCAGCCTCCCAAAGCACTACCCTTTACTGCCACAGCATAACTTGTCTAACGGCTTCTGCCTGCATCGGTCACTAGCCCCAGCCAGGAAGGATCTGTCCAGAAAAGCAGCCCTGGCTGTGGATAGCAGGCTCTCTCTTGAGCAAAAGACCGGAGTCTCTGGAGGGTCTGCTAAGAAATGGAATTAAGAATGGCTTTGATACAGCATGTCGATGGCCCGTAGCTCACGGCCTGATGAGTCCTCATGTGCTTCTGGTCCTTATTAATTTATATAAATGGAAAGTGGCCTTCCAGGTGCCCCGGAACCCTCCCTCACCGCAGCTGTACAACAATTTCTGTTTATGGCCAAGGAGAGGCCTACTGAGAAATTTGATAAGTTATCACTACTACACACTACAGCAAAGCACATGATTATCTTTGAAGTTATAAAAAAAAAGATGCTGATAACAAAGGACTCTAAGTGCGAATAAACACCCCTCCATAGTAGATAAACAGTGCTGCATTGATAGAGGGCTGTCTGCTCCTGTTCTGCCCTCATACCCTGAAAACCTCTGACCAATGAAAAAACATCTATTGTGACATACTTTGTATGGTTTTTATGAAAATCTTTAAAGTTTACCTCTGTGCCTGGCAAGTACCTGACACATTCTTTGCAGGCACAACACATTCCTAAGATGGCAGTTTGCAATGTGACTCAGCTACCTGAGCAGTCCCCCTAATGTCAAACTGCTGAGTCACATTGCAAACTGTCACCCAATGCTTCAGTCCTCCTGCATTCAAACCTCCCTCGGCCAGGCCGGGTGCCTCTTCATGAATTACTAATGCTACCTCACATCCCAGCTCTGCCCTGAACCCTCCTCACCCTTCTCCAAACCCTGGGCCTGTGTCTTAGTAACACTCACTCGGTGCAATTGGAGAAGACAAGAAACTGAGACGGAGCAGGGAGGTGAGTATGATAGCCACTGCCTGCCATGAGGTGCAGAGAGAACTGGGAACCCAGGCTCCAGATGACGTCAGAATATATTTATTGCTATATGTATATACAATTATACAAACAGCCCAGACAGGAGCGGTATGTCACATCGATTTCTGCAAATTCCACAGGAATACACATGGAAAGAGGTTCATATCATCACGTTTGTTCTCAGAGAAAAGCCAAAGAGAAGTCACATACATTCTTTTTTAAAAAAAAGTTGTAAAGTCTTGAAAATTTTTCCCATTTATTCCATCTTATGAGCTAATTAATCATGCAGAAAAAAAAAAGTGTTAGGGGTAGGAACTGGGGGATTTCCAGAAGCGTATGCCTTCCAGTATGATTGAGAAAGTGGCATCTCAAAGCCAAGCTCAGCCGATGTTGGCTCAGGACTATAGGGCTGTGGACATCCCAAGTCCTGGTCCATCTCCTGAGGTCTGACCCTAGGAAAGGCAGTGAAGAAGGTATAGGAACACAGTAACCGGAAGAGAAACCCATAGCAAACAGGCGAGGGGAGGAGCATCAGCAAGCGCCCTGGTTGATGGAGATACCAGAGTGTGGGAGTGTATGTGTTCAAGACTCAGGGCTGTCTCAGTACATCCTTAGTCTAAAGCCCACCGTGGGTCAGCCACCTGGGACCTGTGCAGAAAGATGACAGGACAGTCAGGGAGAAAAGAAGAAACTTCAACTTAAATATTACCAGGACGGGCTGCCAAGGGCATGGCCCTGAGAGTTCATGTTCAGGGGCTGTGCGGGGGTGGAATGCTGCTAAGGAGATGCCAAGTGGCACAGGCTGCTCTCTGACCTCAGATGGGCTGGAATTGTTCAGGGCCTCAAAAGAAATCAACAACAGGTTTGGGAACATTCTGACCCCAGAATCATGTGATGGATGTAAAGTTACAGTCACAGGCATTTCTACTATGAGGGAGAGGGTAGGTCAGAGAACCTGAGGAGTAGGCTCATCTGCTGGTATTAGCTCCATGTGGTAGACACCTCAGGTCACTTCCTATTTCAAGGACCCTACACGGAGAAACCTGAGGTCAGATCTAATCTGACCTTTAAACAAAACGTCAGTCCAAAGCCGCGCAGAGAACCTAAGACCTGGATGTTGAGAAGCCTGTGATCCACACAGACACACCGAGCCAGTAGCCTCTAGACTCATCAGTTATTTGGCTATAATCTGGTCCTGAGACTGTAGGGGGCTCCACCACTCAGCAAACCAGCCAGCTAGTTCCTGTTTTGTGGCTTTGGATGTCACCTCTAAAGTCTTGCCAACAGAATCCCACAGGCAGGCTGGATGACAGTTCTGGAGGGAAGCCCTAAAGATGGAAGAACCAGGACACCTGGGTCCTGTTCCATTAACAACCGACTGCGGAGGGAGGCTGCAGCCCTTCCAAGGCTGACAACTATATGACATTTCAGCCTGAGAGAGGCGGCGCCTGCCAGCTCCCTCGGTCCCTTTATGAATTTATCTCTGAGTAATTCAAAATCTGCCATTTGAGCTTGGCAGCCCTGGTGAGTCACACAGGCACCTTTTCTCTTCCTTTGACAACAATAGCTTGGTGACAGCCTCCCTCACAGGCATCGCCTTGAAGGGCAGGCACATCCTCGGCAGGTGAAAGTCGCCGAGATAGGAGCAGAGCAGCCAACCTATTTTAACCTGGGGTTTTTAACTAATCAAATAGGGTAAATGAATTTCTGTACTGGAAGACCGGGTTTCACGGTGAAAAGTTGCAGAGAATGTTGTCTGTAGCAATCCGTGAATGTTATGGATGTGTTTCCAGCAGCGATTTTTGTTCAACTACCAGGAATAAGGACAGCTGAATTCTGTGGATTTGTGGTTGGCCACACCCATTTCTAAATGAGTGGGAGCAGAGGCAGATGGGTGTTCTGTAGCCTTCAAGTTAACTTTCAAACTGTGACAGTTTCAGTGGCATCAAGAGGTGTCTGGGAGTCTAGTGTGACCTGCACCTCGTTTCATAGACTCTAAAACTCAAGGCTAAAGAAGTCAGTCATCTTTAAAGTCTCCCCTTCCCCCCCTTGTAAGAGCATGTAACACCTGTCCCATCTTGTGAAAGGACTGTAAAAGACACGCTGCCATGATGGAGCCTACGTCTTCAAGCATCACTGCGAGTATGTCCATGTGTGACCAGGTGGGGAAATGTTTGGAAAACTCCCCCAGAACATTTGGGAGACCTCAACCTGCATCCCTCACCATCTCCTAAAGTGCCACAGTTTCATTTAGAATTAAGTAATTTTCTAGCAATCTGTCATCATGGCGAACACATTAAAATGATTTTCAAATACAGCCAGACTGAGGGAGGTGCACAGCAACTTTATTAATAAAGCCTATGAACTAGTTCTTTGACCTTCTGACTCAACATGCATGTACAACATAGGCAGCTCTATGACCTTAATACTCCAGGAAATCCGAAGTGTCACGTGAGAGGGAGCACTCTTAATACCCGTCTCACGTATCCAGAGACTCTTTCGAAAGGCAAGAGAACGTCCTACCTAAAATAGCACTTCCAACAATCACTTGACCGTAGTCACAGATAAAAATCTCACTTTCATAAACTCGAGCTGACAGCGGTGCGATTTACTGGAGGATGGTGTCCTTGACCGGTCAAGAGCCTGGCGGATGCGGACTATCAAGGAGGTCAAGGTGACGCAGGACGGGACACTATAGCACGCTCTGGCTCAGCTCCTGCAGCTTGACAGTAACTAAAGGCTCTGGTCAGCAGGTGAACAGGCGTAGGTTCTAGGGGGGGGCTCTGTGCATGTCTCCTGGGAGCAGGGGAATCATGCCAGCAGCCGCTGCCAGCCATACTTACCTCATGAGGAGGGAGGCGCCATCCTGTTACATCTGCTTTATGCTGCTTTGGCAAGAACGCATCTGGAACAGTGCGTACAGTTTGGGTCCCCACCTTTTGAAAGAGACATCAAGAGGTTAGAAACTTGGAGTGCACATGGGTGAGCAAGGTGGGGTGAAGGCAGCATGCCCAGCATTTCAAAGCTAGGAAATGGGGGGACGGGGGGAGCTTGGATTATCAGAGGGCCAACTGAGGAACTCGGCTGCTAACCTGATAGCCTTTCTAACTCTTCTTAAAACTCACCTTTGAAACTCTCCTAGTCGGACATGGAAGTAAGAACAGCTGAGGCCCCTTTCAGGCAGGTGCTAGAAGGTTGTCTAAGAACTGCAGCACGTATCCACAGACTGATTAGCTCCACCACCAGCCATCGCGGCTCTAAAGCCATACACATCAGAACTTTTAACAGTCGGTGTCCTTGCCTTACTGTGAAGCTAAGGGTGACCTTGAACTTCTGTTCTTCAAGGTCCACCTTGTAGGGGCTGGGTCTATGGGTGTGTGCCACCATCTATCTGGCTCCATGTGGTGCTGGGGATGGAACCCAGGGGCTTCCTGCAAGTTAGTCAAGCACTATTTAACAAGCGAGCTCCATCCCCAGCCCAGATTTTCTATATTATGTTATAGTCTGTCCTATGATCTAGAAACTGTTCATGTCCTTGAGGGAACAACCAGCCTAATGGGCCTAACAGGCTTTTGTGGTGCCTACTTAGAAATCACGAGTTGCTGTCTCTGAATGAACAAGAATTCTCAATGGACTAACACTGTTCCCTAGTAGGCTGAAGAGATGCAACAAGATGACCTTACAGCTGCACTGGCACTGGCTATGGAGGCCAGTGCTGGCTGAAGCGAAGTCCTTATTCTCAGATACAGACCAAAAAGTAAGGCGAGGGTTAACCCAACCAGGAAAGGGCTGCACTGGCCACACCTACTCACTAGCCAGCTCCTCAAGGAGTTTGAGTGCTGGGTGGCACCTTCTGCATTTTCTGATGAGCTAAGCAATTACAAGTCTCCGTCTCCTACGTGGGTTGTGTGCCAAAAGGCACCTGTGGGGACTATCCCCCTATAAAAACACTGTGGATGGAGGTTCTTCAGCCGGGTCACTGAACCCATAGTGAAAACTGAGCCCTTGCAGTAAAATACAAAAGAAACTCCAAATCTGTCAAATCTAGTAATAAAAAAAGAGATAGAAATAGTGAGAGTTACTAACAGCTTAATAGTTTTCCTTAGTACTTGAGCTTGTTAAACTGAGCAGAATTAAATAGAAAATGATTAGCAATTGAAACGTGAGGGCATCTTAAAGGGATTTCAAGCACTTGGAGGATGTTAGTGGTTAGCTGAGCAGAGCTGGCACTCTCTCTGCGGTACCGGATGCCCTTTCAAATATATGGTTGGTCCTATAGTTTTCCTTTGGTCATCAATTCTATGGTCTCCATCACTAATCACTGCTGAAGGAAGCTTAGACAGGTGAAGAGACAAAAGGAGAAGGAAAGCAAAGGAATTAAAGAATGATTTAATGCGCATATTAACGTTTAGACAAAGGACGTGAAGAGAAAGGGGGCGCGACTTAGAGAAGACAGAGCTAATAAAGGCAGCCCAGAGCAAGAGGGCAGAAATTCCCAGGATGACCAGCAGGTGGCGCTATTATATCGCACTACGTTGAAGACCCAATCCTCTGAAAGGGAGAAGGAGGTACATACTGACCAGACTGGCAGGATAGTCACAGTGCAGGTGGCTCAGGACATGTGGAGCACTGGCCATAGCTAGGACATATGTTATAGCGAGTTATTTCAAACACATAAATTTGCATTAACATTAGATATATGTACATCTCGTTCGGAAGATTAACCAAAAATTCTTGAACAGTTATCTCAATATGCACACAAATTAAAATGAGATGAGTTTGATATCCTCTTTTGTAGACAAACTTCTTAGCAAAAATATGAATAAGCCTATAATAGGAATTTCCATTAATCTGATAAAGGTCATGTCCCCAACCCTAGAACACAGTGTGGTCTAATGTTAGAAACCTTGATCTCAAGGGAAATAGAGACCACCAGCACTCAGCACTGCATTGGAAAACTCCATCCAATCAGCAATAGAATGGAAATGAAGAATGCCGGGAAGAAAGACTAAAAACTGTCATTACTGCAGAAAATTTAGAATGCCCCAAAGAATTTGCAAATTATTTTAAAAAAAAAATAAAAACAATAGGAGTGCTCTCAAGGCCAGCAGACAAGACTAGTTTCATTTCTCCACCCCAGCCAGAATACTTTAAGTCCCATCCCTTAAATGACTGTGAGATAAGACTATTAATAATAAACCCAACAAAAAGACATATGTCATTGCAACAACTCGAGCACCTTTACCTAACCACGTGAGGAAAGACGCCAATACATTGAGATGTTATTGTTTAATATTGTAGCAATGTAATTTCTTCCTAGACTAATCTATTCAAACATTTTTCATCAAAACCCTTTTCACCATTCAAAAACAAACAAAACAAACAAACAAACAAAAATCCTAACTCCAAGATTTACACAAAGAGCTGGATCCAACAGGGATTTCTCATCAGAATAAAGAGAAGAAACTTCAGAAGTAGGCTACATCAGGGATGAAGACCTGTTAAAGCAGGATCGTACTGACCAATAACAGCCATATTGGTTACTAGAACATCACAGTGAGACATGGGAGATGAAACAGCAATGGCAATCAGAAGCCTCCTGTGACAAGGAAGGGACCTGGCACCCGTGCCTGGGTCCATCCACACTGCCTGGGATACAGGCACCAGCTGCCAGCCAGGCCTCCTCCACCAAGCCCACCTGCAGCTCCCTAGGATTTGGCTCCTGGAGCCCAGCATGCACAGGATCCTGCATGATCCCTCCCTCCTCAGAGGCTGCCCAGGTCACTCCAGGATGCCCTGCACCAGCCACACAGGGGAGGGGAGCTTTCAACCCTACTCTGACTTAGTCCTCTCCTGGACATTGGAAGTCACCTCCCCTGAAAGAAACAGGAGAGGAAATCAGCTGGAACCAGTCCAGGTGTGCAGTGTAGAAGCAAAGATAAGAAAATACAAGACCATGGGCCTCCCAAACACCTACCAAAAATGACCCAGAACTGCCATACAAAGAATTCAAAAGAATGACTATTACTGTGTTCAAGTTACTCAAGACATGAACATACATGAAGAAAGAAGAAGGAAGAGGGAGGTGGGGCGGGAAGGAAGGGGGAGGGAGGGGGAGGAAACAAGGAAGTTAATCCAGGATATGAAAATAGGAAACAAGAAGAGAATTACTGAAGAGAGCCCAACTTAAATGGTGCTGTAAATAAAAACTTTTAATAAGCCAAATATAAACCTCGCAGTAAGCCTCACCAGCGGAATGGACCATGCTACTACAATCAGAACCAGGGCAGGAAGGTGGCGTAGAGGAATCAGAGGAATCAGCAAAGGACGATGTCTGTCAGGTGACTGACCTTCAGAGGGCATGTTGGTTTAACTCGATGCTAAAGTCTTCAAAGGGCAGGCAGGGCAATAAGTAAACGGTCCACTGAGACCCTACCAACATTCCTGACATCTGGGAAATGCATACCTCACCCCACCTGTGGTCTTGCTGTCTTTGGTGCAGGGTCTATGTCAGCCTTGGCTAGCCAGGAATTTCTCAATGTAAGTTTGTTATGTAAAACTAGCCTCAAAATTAAGGAGCTCTCCCAACCTCCAACTCCCAAGAGCTGGATAAGAGGTGGGAGCCATCTTCGCGGCTATGCATTCCTAAATCCCACAAACCAGCCTGTGGAGGAAGTGAATCTATCTATTTACTATTCCTCTGTTACATACAGCTCCACTCCACAGCTACTGGGAACCAAGGTCCTGTTCAAGCCACAGCTGACCTCACTCCTCAGGCTGCCCTTCCCCGTGCCCCCAGGCTTCCTTCCTCCATTGTGACGTCACTCCTCCGGTTTCCTTCCTCCCTTGTCTGTGTCTGTTTCCTCCAATCTCAACCTCAATCTCAACGCTCTTGCATTTTCTCCAGCCTGAATGTCGTCCCTAGGCCCCAGTTCCTGCTGAGTCCTGAAACATTTTTCTCAACAGCTAGTAGGAATCTACATGAGCCTGTTTTTATCTTCCTCTTCATTCCTACATTCTCTAGAGACTTTAAAAAGAATTTCATACGGAAGTACTGTATTTCCGTCATTCCCATCCCTCTCCTGCCAACTTCTCCTGTGTCCTGCCCACCCCCTCAGATTCATGACCTCTTCATTAATTACTGCTTCATACACATATGTACATACACAGTCTGCTGAGTATATTTAGTGTTGCTTCTGTGTGTATGCCTAGGCCGACCATTTGGCAGGATAACCTATCAGAGGGCTCGTCCTTGGATGAGAATGATTCTCCTGCTCTCAACAGCCTTTGGTTGCCTATAGCTCTCCACCTAGATTAAGGCTACCCTCTTGGGTGCATATGCTTCTGAGTTGGGGCACTTTTACAGGCAATGAAAAGATGCATTCTCTCCCCGTGCAAGGGCCAATCACCTATCTCAGTTTGAATCGAAGCCACATTCCCCTCATCTTGAAGCAGCAGCAGAAGCAAAGTCACCCATTGATGATGTTATCCCAGTCCACCATCACTGTTACACTTGAACTGAGAGGATTCAGTATATCCAGCCTGGCCTCTAATGATACTCACTCAGGTATATGCAGACAAGTCAGGCCTACAAGAACATATCTTGTCACTTTAGTATATAGCATCATGACATCAACAGAAGATATAGATCTGGACAAATACAGTTCCCACTTCAGCACAAACAAAAGTTCAAATACAAATACAGACTCTGCCACAATGGTTGTCTTTGGACAAACTACTCAGTACTGAACAGAGTAACTCACGGCCTTCAAAGCTACCGGCAGCCTTCCTGACACATTTCTGTGGACAGGGCCGAGTGGAGAGTGCCCTTCCTCCAGGCAGGCGCATCCCTGTGCCTGGTTCATTCCTGGTTCAACACCATGTGTACCCAGTCAGAACCCAGTGTCTCTTCACCTTCTTTTTGTCCCTCAAACTTCTACTGAAACGACACCGTGGGCCTAACTCTGGGAACCATGTTGTCTCCGAGGCCTAAGGCCAAGGAGTGGAAATGTGGCCTAAGCAGCGCGAACTAGAAAAGATGTGATCTGGCCCCTTTCCAACTTATTACATACACGTATGTATGTTTCCTCTGACTTTGTTCAGCCATCGGTCATAACCCTTCCCTTCTTTTCCTGAAGCTAGCCCAGCCCTTTCTCGCCTAAAGGTCTTCGTGTACTACTCTCTCTTCCTGGAACTTTGCTTGTAGCAAAGACTGTGAACTGCTGTCCAATGGGATCCTTCAGGTAAGCAGGTATATTGTGCTCGACCTGATAAGCTTTTTTTAAAAGGTTGTAAAATAACGGGCAGGTTTCACACAAAATTATATCTTTACCATTCATCTACTATTTTACTGAAATAATCATCCCCCAGTTCAGAGAACCAACTTAAGCACTCTACTCTAGACATGAAGTTAGAGGACCTGAGGTGAGCTTGTCTGAAGATGTGTGTGACCTCACTTCCCAAGGCCTCTCTCCCTGTCTTCCCCTCTGATCGTAGCTGCTAAAGTGATGTTTCTGGATGCCTTTCTAACTTATCTTGGAAGATAGGGTGGCACAGCCTCCTTATGTTAGGGCTCCTGTGTCTGAGGAACCAACCATGTGTGCCCCCCAGAGACAGCACATGAAATTCCTGGAGTAGAGCTCTGGCTAGGCCCAGAGCACCTACCATCCTGGTTTAAGTAAAGGAGATTTCTCTTCCTTCAAGTGACAACTTACATACCACCACTTCGTGGGGACCTTCAGGACCTTCTAAACCCTGATTATCAGGCCCAACGTTTTTAACTAATTCAGGCTTACCGCTTTCATAGGTTAAGTGGAAATTAAATAGGTCAAGGACTGTTGAATCCTGGCCTTGTCGCACAATTAAACCTGGTACGGAAATGTGCAGCTCCTTAATCTTGCTTACTGAAGCCTTTTAACTTTTCCTCCAGAAAGTGAGGTCATAAGGGCAAGGACTTACGTCACGATGGTGTCCTGAATGGTTAGCATACGGTGTCTGGAAGGTTCTAACCACTAAAATATTTGAATGAATGCGTGCAAGTTCTTTCCCCACCGAAGACCTTCAGCCGTTCCGCAACAGATCTTAAATCTTCTACCTTGACTAATGGTGACCCCAGGCAGCTTAGCACTGCTCAGCACTGCCCTATACCCAGCTCTAGAGCAGGCTTCTGTCCTCAGTTTCAATCCCTGCCCACATAGCTGATGCCTTTGGTCCCAGTGTGGAGGATGCTCAGAAGTGTCATACTCTGCCACCCCCACGCAAACTGCCATGGACAGCCGCTCTCATATCCACCAGTGTGGCTTTGCCGAAGGGCAGGGGATCAGGGGTGACCACACTGACATCCGTAGTCTAGCTGACTGAATGTATCTGTCTGCCTTGCCGCTTATCTCTGCTCTTCCACTTCCTCCTGTGACTGCGCTCTTAACTCAGCTGTGAATCCTCCAGGTCTTGTCATTAGTTAAGTATTCCCGACAAGATGATGAAGCAACAGACTCATTTAAGTGCCACATGGAGGATACCCCACGGGGTGATCACCACTTTACTAGCGGTGAGCCTGTGGATCTGGGCAGGAGAGCCAGGTGGAGTTCATGCTGGGATGTCTGCTTTAGGCCCTTGGAGATGACCCAGGACTGTTAGAAAAAGCACTCCCCTGCTCTTTGAGGCTTAAGGATCACAGAGATGTATTAGAAACTCCTTCCAGAACACTGTACACTTCAAAGCTAAATGGCAATTTCAAGTGCCCTTTGCAGCCAACTGTCTCCCATGCCAGTGTGACAAGTGATGACAGCGCCTGTCTTGTGGCCCTGGAGCTTGAGGGGAGTCAATCTTCTGCGGGGGGTTGAGCTCTTCCCTCTCCATGTGCCTCTGCTTGGCAACTGTGTTGCTGCTCCCCAAGGTTCTGCTTAACTCCACTTTCTTCTTCTAGCATTTCCCCAGGATTCCATCAGCAGCCTAAAGTCCACATCCGACCTACTTCTCCACATGACATTCCTGGGTCACACACTGCCTTCTGAACCTCAGCCTGGAATACTTCAATATGCTCGCTTGTGCGCTTATAGAAATTTCTAGAATGGATTGCCCAAAGACACTGCAGCTAGTAAATAACTGTAGCTGTGCCATCCGAGATGATCACCACTGGGCTATGTCTTGATGACAAGGGCCCTTCACAGTGTCTTGCAGCAGAAGCTGGTTCTCGAGTCTCTAGAGACCTGTTTAATGAACACTGTCCAGTCATGAGAAAATCTGGGTCCTCTGGGAGCACAGAATTACTGTAATATGTACCATATTGAGTAACAGCTTTTCAACTACATGGAAGAATTGAAAAGTACATGGATATTAGCCAAAGTTAGCCAGTAGAAAAGTGCTCTGACAAGGTGATCTGATTCAAAACTATGAATGCAGTAGTCAGAATCCCGATACAGCACAGTTAGTCTTGGATTAGGACCCAGAATCTTTAACTCTAGTTTATCAGGAATCCACCCACAAAGCACAGAGTCAGAAAAAGGTTGAGTCCCCAGGCAGGTCCTTTAGAAAAGAAGCAGAAGAAGAGTATTGCTACATTCAGCAAAGCTGAGGACACATCCATGTATTTCTCTAAGTTCCCGGGAGGTGACAGTCTCCTCCTCTGGGCCACAGCCTTCCTGCAGGCTAACTACTTGAATGCAACTCGAGGTTTTCTTCAACCTCTGCACTTTTTAGTTATGTAGCACATTGCAACATTAGTTGTCAAAGCCACCAGCTGTCCTTCAGTCAAACCAGTGTCCCCTGGCATGCTGCATGGACTCCTGGCAGCATCCTTCCTGGCTCTGTGGCCTACAGTCAGTGTGGTGACTGTCATTTTCCACTCACTTTGCATGTCCACAGACTGATTCCCATCTGCTCTTCCTAAGTCAAGCATATAGTGGCCTGTAATCCCAGCACTTCGGAGAAGGCTGAAGCAGGAGTATTGACATGAGTTTAAGGGAGTGTGAGCCTGTCTTAATAAACAAGAATTCAACAACTCTGCTCCTTCCTTATGAAAAGATAGTATGAGAGTTTTTAAAAAAACTAATCATAGAATTACCATCTCATCCAGCAATTCCATTTAGGGACTATAACACTTTCATTCCAAAGCTAATAGCACCATGAGTAAAAATGTGGAAGTAATATGGTATAATCATAAAATAAAAAAATGTGGAAACTACTCAAATGCCAACTGACCAACAAATGGATAAAATGTGGTATAAACCATGGACCATTTATTTGACCTCAACAAGAAATAAAACATGGTAACTTATGAATACTGTATTAAGTGAAATACAAGTATGCCAGACACAAATGGTTTACTTTGATGGGTTGCCTAGAAACTCCACAATTGAGAGATAGAAAATACCAACGGTAGCTACCGAGGACTAGGAAGAGCTGTCATTGATTGAGTACAGCTTCAACAGATGATGTTCTGTAGACGGATGCTGGTGACGGGTATACAATGAGAACCCTAACACTGTACCCTTGAAATGATTAAAATCACATGCTTCACTTTACACCAGGCTTAACACAAAACCAACCCACAACTATTCAACCAAAAGCTCCATTCAGCTCTCCTGTAATCCACATCCTGCCAACCATGCTATTTGACTGGGTTTTCAGCTGAGTTTGAATCTTCCTATAAAGCCACAGACTTAAAACCTGGAGCTTCATCTCTTAGGATATCTTTATTAACCGATGTTTAATGCTTGACCCATGAGATGGACAGTGTAACACATCAGAGAACAAGCATCCCGGGGACCCACAGCCAACACTCATTGTCTTAGCCACTTCTGTCTATGTCTCATCATCGTACAACTACCATCTTTTAGTCAATATAGTTAGGACTTATAATTATACTAGTGGAGCAGGAAAAGATTCAAGTGCTATATCTAAGTTTCATAGGTTTGAATGAGAATGAGACTGCCTTAGGATTCTAAGAAATGCATGTATTTCTTGGTCTAACATAATACGCGAATTGAGAAATTGAAAAGGTTATATATATTTTGACGGTGTGAAAAGAATCCACATCTAATCAGGAACATTTCCAAGGCATCTGAGCATCCCCAAATCCTTACAGCATGTTTGCTACTAGGCATTTAACTGTAAGAGCAAAGGCTAAATAAAGCCAGTACCATCATTTTTTAGAAAACAAAGCTGATAACATGCATATATATATATATGTAATATATATCAAAGTAAAATCAAAGTTTTAAAGTGAACAAATAAAAATAAGCAATAAAGATATTGAAATAAAAGTAAACTTCAAAGATTGGGGTAACCCCTTAGCTGTAAGCCTGGAAGAATCTAGGCCTGCAAGAGAACACAAAACAGCAGCAGGGTACTGACATTTGAAAAGCAAACCGATACTGTGACTGAGAAATGCAAACTGATGTAAGACCCAAGAAAAATTGATACTTGAAGGCTATGGTCGCTCTTATCTTGCTTCAAGTCTTCAACTGTAGCAGGCAATAAATAAAAACATTTTTGATTAAATGAAGGTTACTAAATAAGAATGTGGAACCAGGTGTGCCCGGGAGCTCCACACACAAGACACAAAGGTGACCTAAAAGAGGCTTTTTAGTTGGGCTATAAAGTTCTATACAAGATAAATTAAATACTTGAGTGCTTAAGGCAGTGCGTAAGCATGAAGGAACACTTCACCTCTTAAGGCGGTATGAATAAGGAAAATGTCATGCTTAAGGCAGTGCTTATAAGCTTGAGTCAGAACATCTGGTTCACAGGGCAGAAAGTGTCAAAGAGGAGACAGCACAGGGTCACAGGGTCACAGCCTTCCTCATCAGGAAATGGAAGCTCTGAAATTCCTCAAAGATAAGTCTACTAAGGAAACATGGAGTTAATAGTATTTAACTGGAAAGCCAAGGTTGAAAACAGTAAGCTTGCACATGTCATAGCTTTTCTACTGTGCAGAAATCCCAGGGAGTGCTGGTGCTTAGCAGGATGGCAGACAGGGCTGCACTTAGCCTAGACGGGCACTCAACAAGAGTGTACCCGAGGATGACCTTCAACTGTTATTCTCCTGCCTCCTCCTCCTGAACTCTGGGATCACACGTGTGTGGGCACCACACCTGGCTTTTGGGCATTTGAAGAGACCATCACTCTGACAGGCCACAACTGCCTCACTGGTCATTTAGCAAATTAATGCAAATTTAATAAACCTTATATGTTACTTCAAGTTTTAACATTTAAAAAATGAGATTTCATTGGGCACATATAGGTGTGGATTTAATGTTTATTCTTTGTTTCTTAAAACATCCCAAATCTTTAAGGTGATGAAAACTGGGGGGAAAAATAGAAGTTACTCTAAAATAAACCATAATAATAATATCAAGTCACTTTTCTATGTCTAGTAAAATATCCAATAATATGTTAAGTTTAAAAGTAGTAATTCTAGCTTGAAAAAAAAGAAAAAAAAAGCTTTCTAGATTAAAAAAATAAAACATTCTATATAAAAATATCTTTGCTTCTCAAGATCAGTGAAATCACTGCCAACTCCTGGAGACAGAAATAAAGAAACAATTGTTGGCTTTAAAGTGTTCTAGATGAGAGCTATTACTATTTTATTTATGAATATCTGCTAAGTATTGGTGAGAGATCATCTAAAAGGCAATTCTACGTTTATGGTACCTGCTCCAACACAGCTTTAGTAAGTATCTGTCTGAATAAAGATACCCAGCATAAAGTACAACAAGCACCCGAGATTTTAACAGTGAGAGGAATAAACAAGAATGAAGCCTGCCTTCCTTGGGAAAAAGAATCTGACAGTGTAAAATGAAGTAATGCCGGGAGATTCCACATTACCCTCAGATTCAGAGTTAATGATGATGAGTCACTGTGACCTCTAGAGTAAAAAGGGGATAAAGAGTAAGCTTTTGAGGATTCAAGCTTTGTCCTAAAGATATCAAATAGTTCATGGCTCAAATTCTACTTCCAAGAGCTATGTGAGAAAACCATGTTAAATAACAACAGTGGACCTCAAAGGCATGAGCTTTTGTCACTTTATTGTTAACCAATGAATATTATCCAAAATTAGAGATGTAATTGAAATTTACTTGTACAACATAAAATTTTGCTAATGGGAAATTACCAAATACTCATTAGTATGTTTTTACATTGCTACATGAACATGTGCTTTCAACTGCTAGTGCTAAACGTTATAATTGATGCAATCACTATGAAAACCCATTCTGCAAATGGCTGTTCCTGTTTAGAAAAATCCATACAGCTATAAAAAATGGATTAAACCCACTTTAATCCTAATCTACAAATAGACTATTAACAGCAAATATAACTGGTAACCTCTCAACACTGTAACAACTGGTGAACCAATGATAATGTACACAATGCAAATAGAAAATAAAAATCCGAGGGAAGTCGATTCTTTCAGCAATAAGGACTGTCGCTCTGATGCTTTGGGAAGTGAATAGTCACACTTCCAAGTGTGTGGTAAGGCCTACGTCTCTCCCTCTCAGACCTGGAAAGCATTCCCTCGCAAATGATTCTGAAGCACGTGCACAACCACTGTACAACAGTCTCTTCAAGGTTAACCAGCTGTCTTTTGTCCTACAGAGTCCAAAAAATATATTAACCCTTTCCTTTTTATAATGTCTGCCCAAATTAATCCTTTTTAAGTCAGCAAAAATCAAAAAAAAAAAAAAAAAAAAAAAAAAAAAAAAAAAAAAGGCACAGAACAAGTTGAATCTACTGTGTGTGAAAACTGCTTAATAAAATGGCAATTTTAATAGATAAATGTTAAGTCTGAGTGCATAATACCAAATGGAAAGTAGCTGAACCACACAGAGAAAACAAGGCTTTCTGTATCTTCAAATTCAGGTGCCTCATGATCAGAGAATGTAAGAGCATCTTTCTAGCTGGAAAGACTTCTTCAGTAAGACATAATTGAAATAAAATTTGTTTTTAGAGATTGCAAATTAAATAAGCAGTGATTTAGAAACCAAATATACTAAAGTGATGTTACCTATCCCATCCAGAAAGAATGGGAATGCTTCATGGGCTGTAAAGACAACGTCTTTCCCACAAAGGGTCACTCCACTTCCTCAGACACAGAGCACCCCTCAGGGAACAGCATACCAGTGAGAATATACAATCTCAACACGAATCAGAGCCACAATTCAACAAGAAGGCAGTTAAAACATTAGGACTGGGATCTCAAAAGCATACTCAATGAAGGACATGATTGAGACTGCGCATGGGTAACAGCCATCACGTGAAGAGTGAGGTAGTAGTATATTCTTGGAATTGATGTTTCCATATGCTGCCCTTGCAGAAAGGACAAGGCTTGGGGTTTTTTTTCCCCCCTCCAACAATTAGAATTAGCTATCATCAACAGTTATCTTCTATTGGACATCTGTGTTTCTAAATCAACCTAAGAACAAAACTTGAATTTTCTTCAGAAACCACATACTTGCAGGCAGTGCTTCATCAATAATTTCCCTAGGAGCAACTGCCTAGTGGCTGTCTCTCTACAGGGACAGGCAAGGAAAGCCGTCATCATAGCACTATAGGACGTGAAACACCATCACTCAAGCTAGCAGCAATGACTACACTTAAGTAAAGCAAACACTCAATAAAGTAATTAAGGGATTTCTGTGATAATTAACCACTGGCTGCATACTATGCTGTCCAATATTCTAATCACCTTGTGATGTAGTCCTGTGTCTGTCTACCCCACTATCTCATATTATACACCTCCAGTAAGTGATCCATGTGACACCAGAATTACAGCTCTATCATAAGGTATGAGGTCACACTGACAAAACATGAGAATGAACATGGAGATGTATGTAGCCTACAACATGGAAAGGGCAAAGAAAACTGAGTTCATTAACTAAACATGCATTGAAATGTCCACCATTATCCTAAGATGTACACAGTGCTCAAAGCACATACACACATTTGTCAGACGTGGCCATTAGTATTAATATTCAACTGAAAAAGATGAAACAAACAAAAAGTGAAATGTACAAAAAGGTGACAGAATTATCCATTTCCTGGACAAAAGAAAAATGAGCAAACATGACATCACACTGCCTTAATGCTGAAGGATGCCCTTCAGTGTCCTGCTAGTGAGCACAGTCAACTGGTCTGAGTGCTTTGGCAAGGTGGGGTGCATTCCATTGCATCTGCACAGGCCTGCTTTTCTCTGGTGGTGGTTCAGCTTATGAAGGACATGTATCACAAGAACAGCTCTCACATTGCTTCAAACTCATCGATGCGCTGCTTTGTATTGCCTTGTCGAATCTGTCGGAGAGTCTTGTACTTATCACGGCCTGCCTTGACGTTCTCAGCATGAAGAACATCATTCTGTGTCTTCTTGGTTTCATCCCTGGCTTGGGCCAATTCTGAACTTAATGCCTGCATTTAAAAGAAAATATATTACTCTTCCATAAAGTTATAAGAATTATGACAATAGGTTAAAGATGCAAAAATACATGTGTAACAAACCTGACCTTTTAATATATTAATCTTTCCACTGTGGAATGGGTTTCTAGATGGTATGCAAGCTTCTTTTTATTTTTTATTTTTATTTCATGTGCATTAGTGTTTTGCCTGCATATATATGTGTGTGTGGGTGTTGGATCCCTTAGAACCAGAGTTAAATAGACAGCTGTGAGCTGCCATATGGATCTGGGAACTGAACCCAGGTTCTCTGGAGCAGCAGCCAGGGGTCTCTTAACCCGAGCTGTCTCTCCAGCCCACAAGCATCTTTCTTTAGTAACTGTGGTGCTAGGAAAGGATGCCCAAGGTCTGTCTTTTCTTTAGTCATCAGCCATGACATTTTATATATTCTAAACTATTTTAACATGAAACAACTGATCAAGTTCAGTGCAGTCATTCTAAAGGAAAGAGACTGTAAGATTTGAAAACAATGGACTTTTTCTCTAGAAATTTTAATATAGTTAATATAACCATTCTTTTGCTTTATTAAGATTTTTTTACTAACTTAAAAATTAATTAATTTTTAAACTGCTGAATAACATTAAAATGTCCTATTCTGACCTAATAATGCACATTTAACAAATTGATCTTTTGTAATTATAAAATACGAATTCCAACGATAGAATATTTTAAAGGATGAAATATCAAGTATGACATCATTGTTTCAAAGACTAATTTCATTTTACATAGCACTACAATACTTTCTTCCTTTGAAAATGAGCCAATCAGCAAAGTCCCTTGCTAACAGGGTTGTATAATAGAAGCACTAGGGGAATGTCAGGCTGCATGACAAACAGTCAGGAACAAGCCTGGACCATGTCAGTAGGAGCTCATGAAGCTGACTTAGGTACACACAGCTCTCTGGCTGTCAGTACCTGGAGCTGCTTCTTCACACGTTCATTCTTCTGGGTTTCCGTGACCCGCTCCTCCTCGCTTCGGTGGTTCATTACCCCCTCGCTGGACAGCTCAGCGCTGGCCTCTGCACTGTTCTCATCATGCTCATCATGCTCGTTCTCTGTGGGAGGGATGACCGGGGGAGGGGGAGGTGGAGGTGGCGCAGACATCACAGTTTTTAACTCTTCTTTAGTCTTTTCCAAGTCTTCCTGAGCTGCAAAAGCCTGAACATAAATAAATATTAATCCAAGTTTATTCTTTGTTCCTCTAACTGTTGTGCAAATGCTTGGTGGAAAACAACTTAATGGGTATAATGCTGAGAATGTCATAATCGATTACATTTGAGTCACAAGCAGAAAAAGAAAAGTCAATGGAGGAATCCGAGTGTCATTACTGTAACACAGTGGTCAATTGAATCACTGACCCAATGATGGGTTAACTAGACAGTGTTGTCTCACACGACACAACATGAACTATCCAAAGCACTGATATTTGGGGGACAACACTTCCTGGATTGCATGGTAAAGTCTTGTCCTGTGTCCTCCTATTAAGAACACTATCTTATTATTCTCACAAGGCTCCTAAACTATGGAGGTCTCCTATAAGAATTCCTTAAGCTTCAAGAAACATATTTCATAAGAAACCAAAGAGACAAATACACAAGGAAGAGTATCCTACAGGCCCCTCGGCAAATCAGTGTCAGTAGAGGGTCTACCCTGTGCTAAGATTTAAAGCAAACAGAGATTCTAAACTTCTGTTTTTTGCACACGGCAGAGCAAACTACCTACAAATTACCAACCTTAGTGGTTAAATTTTAAAATCTAACCTAATATTGAGATGAAAATTCAATAAAATTGAATTATATAAATGGAAAGATTTCATATATATACATGTATATATGTGCATGTGTGTATATATACATATAAAACATACATAAGCAGGAATAGAAAAGGATACACTAATATTTTAAAATAATATCCTAGCTTATAGGACTATAATTTTCTTTTTATATTAATTTTTGTTGACTGTGCATTTTTAAATTGTTCATAGGACTTGTAGCTATAATATTTTTTTAAGGTTTGTGTCTCTACAGTTCATAAAGCTTCCTTTAAACCAGGTCTATATAATTCTCACAACAAAAGCAATATAATGGGGAGACTAACCATTTTACCCTTTTTCTATTATATGTATATTATTTTACATATATACACATGTAATATAAAATGTCCCAAAAAATTGAACTTCTACAAAGAAATTTCGGTTTTGTTTTTTTTTTAGGATTTATTTATTTTTATTTTATGTGCATTGGTATTTTGTCTGTGTGTGTGAGGGTACAGGATCCTCTGGACTTAGACAGTTGTGAACTACTATTGGGTGCCGCGGATTGGAACCCAGTCCTCTACAAGAACTGCCATGGTCTTAACCACAAAGCCATCTCTCCAGCTCTCTATAAAAAAAAAAAATGTAAGAGTAGAACAAAACCATCTTATACAGTAAGAGTATTTTATTGTAGAAAACCCCCACCACATATCTCACGTACCTTCCTTGGGTATAAAAATTATAACTGTACGTATAAGTTAATGTTACTGAATTAAACTCATTTTCTTTTTCTCCTATCTCTCTAGTTGCACTTGTGCATTCTACTAGAAATCTTAGCAGCATCCACTGCTCCCTTAAGATCTGCGGACAGTTAAAGGCTGCTGGGCCTTTAAGAAGCAGGGAGTCAATGCTCTTTGAGACAGACACTTTCCCCAGGAGGGTAGCCACCAGCAAGCTGGCCTTGGTCCTGTAAAAAAAATTTCACCCCAACAGACTCACTGGTCCAGGAAAAGTACAAGAGGACAGACTAAGTGGGATGAACAGGGATCAGTGGGCATAGCCCATCAGAATATATAGGATATGCATGTATGAAAATGACATCATGTCCATGTATAATTAAAGCATATGAACAAAAACCAAAATTTTACTAGTAGCAAAACTCCAACCCCTACCTCAATCTAACCTCCTGTAATTGGCTGTTGTGACCGTTTCAGTCTATCACAGAGTGTTTAACTCTTTCCATTCTTATTTTCATTGCTACATCCTTTAGACATTTAAGCATCCAACATCCCAAATCCATACTTCACATTGGTAAGTTTTACATGTTGTTGTTGTTGTTTTAATGGGATAGTTATATTCTGAAATCTTCATTGATGTTTACATATACATTCCACCAATTTGCATCAGTAGACCATTTATTTAAAGTCCCCTATAACTCAAATCTATTATCTAGCTTGTCACCATATCTACTTTTTTGACCTTGTACTTGGTTGTTAACTATTTATTTACACACACACTCCTACTTCTTATACTCATTCAATCTTTTCTATCTGGAACAACCATCAACACTTCAGCCTTTAATCTGATTCCCCCCATACTAGCTTATTTTAAGACCCAACGTAAATGCTTATGAATTTCCCAGACACATGTCTAGTTCCCTCGGGAACTGATCAGCTCTTATGCACTGCCCAGGGCCTGAGCATATGTTGCTCTCACATCACCTCTATAAAGTCGTCAAAGGACCTGCTGGCTCACTAACAGAGTAGCTATTCAGGAAAAGCTAGCACACAACATAACAGTGATTACTTTGTGCTGCCACTCAGTAGCTTCCTCTTCCTTTTTCTTCTTGGCTTCTTCTAAAAGTGCAATCTTGGCAGTGAATTCGGCAAGTTCTGCTGCCTAAAATTAAAATGTTTATATATTATCAATGCTAGAGACAATAACAATTTTAATACTCTTTTATTTTTTTTAAACAAAAAACTTTAAGCTGGGGCTGTTTTAAGTTCCGAGTTTTTAAAAAGGCAGTATTTCCTGAAGGTCTTAAGTAGTTTGTAGTATGTACTTGAGATAAAGAGGTAATATAAGGTAAAGTTAAAAGATGTTTATTTTATAGATAAGCAATGACTTATGTTTCAGCAGTAAGAACTTAAAATGTCTTAAGAGCTGTGTTTCAAACCTTTATCACTAAACAAATAATTACATGATGTTCTGCGGTGCTAAGGGCACCATCAGCAATCTCCTCTCATTACTTGGCAGTCCCACTTTCAAAGAGAAAGAACAAAAAAAGTTCAAAGAGCAACTGACAAGTGTGCCATCACACACCTGGAACCCAAACTTGCTTGGTATTTAGGAGGTGGGGGTAGAAGGATCAAGAGCTCAAAGCCAGCCCTTAAGCCAACCCAGGTTAGGAGCAAAACTCTGTTTACAAACAGGATTAGAAGACATGTAGTAAATAAACATCTGCATTAATATGCATATTTAGATTCTTCCCTATGTCACACATAATTTCATTATTTGGAAGTATGTTAAATAAACAAAACTCCAACTAACTATGCTTATATCCATCATACAGAAACCAAACATGCTGTGTCAATTTATCTAAAGCACAAGATGCCATATGGCCTCTATAGATGTTCTCAGCCTGTGGGTTATGACTCCTGTGAGGATTGAACAACCCTTTCACGGGTTACCTAAAACCATTAGAAAACAGATATACACATTACCATACACAACAGTAGCAATATTACAGTTATAAAGTAGCAACTAAAATAATTTTATGGTTTGGGGTCACTACAACATGAGGAACTGTATTAAAGCAATATAGCTTTAGGAAAATTGAGAACCAGTGGTCCAAATGAATGAAAATCTCTTGTGGGCCATAGGCTCCATTTAAGAGGAAACCACAAACAGAATATATTATATGAAAGAAAATTAATTTTCATTAAAAAAAAAGGAACTAGAAGATATAAACGCATAGACCCTTTTATCCTGTGTGGTTTTCGGTTCCGTTTTTTAAATTTTTTCTGGCAGAAATAAAATGTACAATTTCTGTCACTTTTGTTACTATCCCTGTGGCATGCTCTTGAGAAGGTATTGGTTTGTGGTCATGCCATGTATTTCCCTAAGTTCTGCTTTTTCTGAGAACAATGAACAGGGCCTTACCAGCTGCTCCTGGTTCTTCATCTGGTCCGCAGCTTGCTTGGCTATTGCGGACTTGGCCTCTTCCGCAGCCCTGCGCTCCTTGTCTAGCCGCTCTGCCTCCTCTTTTGCTCGTTGGCGCTCCTGCTCCAGTTCCAGAGCTTTCCGAGTCTGTTCTTCTAGTTCTGTTAAATGTTTCACCCAGCCCACAACCATGGGTTAATTGCAATCATCCTCATTACAGCAAGATAGCAAAATGTGTAGTTTTTAAGGATCATGTGACTAAATACACAAATATTTCAACTTTAACCTGGTAATTTTAACAAATTATGTAATTTAAACTGAGAGGACATGAAAGCCCTTATAGTTCAAGTTGTATCAAAAGGCTAGAAGCACAAACTCAATGTTGTAAGTCTCTAAGTTTAAGTTTTGACCTGAAAATATGAGCAAAGTTAGGGAACTGGGTGGACTAGCTCAGGAAAGCACTTGCCTAGAGGCACAAGGCCCAGGGTGCAATTCTTAAAACTGCCCAAAAAGTAAGACTCAGTTGGTATCTCAGTAGAAATATATAAATTAATGCATTTTAAAACCAATGATGTTAGCCTTGTCTAGTATACAAGACACTCCTAGGTTCAATCCTCAGTACCAGCACAAAATACACCGAATCACACTCACCTACACTAAGCCGGGCAGAGCAACCCGCATCTGAAATGCATGGGGATTCAAAGGGTTTTGGATTTTTTCAATATTTAATGTATGTAATGGAAGAATTTGGTGTTAAGGCTCATTCTAACATGAGATTCATTTGTTTCATATGTCCAGAACCAGAACATAACCCGATGCAGTGCTTTCAGTGTGTCTATGCTACAAGTGAGATCTACTGCATGTGTTGTAAATTCAAAACATTTTAGACTTGGGGGTATCAAGATCTTTACTTTTTATTTTTGGTAAGTCATCAGCAAGCTTGACTGGTTAATTGTTTGATATTAAATTTGAAAAAAAAAACAACTCGACACAAGCTCTTACATGACTTAAGACATAATGAAGTGACTGACAAGCATTGTAATCTGTCCATGTGTCAGGCTTAAGTTTCTTTCTTATCCCAGTAAATTGAACAAGAAAGGAAAATATCACTAATAAAACCATTAGAAGAAATAAACCCAGATGACTTTAAAACATTGAATTTAAGCATTATTTTAGGAAAGCCTTACTAAAAATTCTGTGAGAGAATAGAGTATAATGTCCTAGGAGACTGGCTCTCCTTGCTGTATCCTTTAGAGACATGTGAAAGTAAACTGCAACAAGATTTTACTTAACATTCTTAATTTTACTGATTTTTATCAAAACTAGCATAAGTCATTTCAGTTAAGAGATTTGAGAGATTTTGAGGACTAGAGAAAAAAAATAAGTCTGGTTAAGCTCTAAGGTTTTGATAAAATAGCATACACATTCAACATAGCTATCTGGCTGCAAATTATAAACGTACACAGTACAGCATGCTACCACAGCTTAATTATATGGACATTTATTTTGACTTTTCATTCAAACCTTGGTCGAGTTAACCTAGGAAGAACCTTCCCTCATCCTCCTTGGCTGTTAGAGCTCACCAAGCTCATGGTTCCACCACTTACCTACACAAATGAGTCAAG
Source organism: Mastomys coucha (assembly GCF_008632895.1). Classification (NCBI taxonomy): domain Eukaryota; kingdom Metazoa; phylum Chordata; class Mammalia; order Rodentia; family Muridae; genus Mastomys; species Mastomys coucha. The sequence goes on along the minus strand of NW_022196906.1, from coordinate 46,101,246 downwards.
AATTGAAAGCAGGGTTCCAGAGAACCATGTATGGACATGTATGTGTACCCACCATCTTAGCACATACATGTCCATCAAAACATGCTCAGCTTCAAAAGCAGGAAATTCTGAGGTATGTTCTAGTATGTATGAGTACTGCAGGTATTACACTAAGTGCAAAAAGCCAGTCACACAAGGACATTCCGTGAGTCTACTCACTCTCTAGAACAGCCAGGATCCCAGAGAGGGAAGGGTACGTGCTGGGGCATGGGGAAAGGAGGCTGAGGGGCCACTGCTCAACAGGCAGAGGCTTAGCTTTGCAGGTTGAAAAAGGTTACAGTGGACGCTTGGGATCCTTAAACCACACTCTTCAAAATCAGTAGCACACTATTTTATGTTTGCCACAGTTAAAAAAATTTCATAAGAAAATTCTTAGAAGTTTGGAATACAAGTTAGATTTTAACATAAATACTCCCTATTCATCTTTCCTATCAAATCCTTCACCAGTCTTGACTCACTTATGGTCTATTTCAGGAAATAGTTTAGACATTTTCACAGCCTGAGTCTCACCCAGGCTGGTTGTTGTGTGAAAGCAGTCATATTTAACTTCAGAGTCAATTATTTCCTATCAGCTTTCTGTGGGATCAATTTTTTTAAAGAGGTATAGTTGATAGATTTTTGTGCAATTCTTAAATCTATCACAAAAAAAAGCTATCTTTTAAGATGTTAAAACGAAGTGAGGGCTCTGGGTCACGGCTGTGCACGGGGCCTGGCTATCTGGCCCCAAGAGTTCGTGCTTGCGATGGCAGTTAGGGAGGGGCTGAAAATGGTGAGAAAGGATGGAGGGCTGGAAGCTAATACCTCAGAGTCAGAGAGATCTGGACAGGATCGCTGGACAGGTAGCAGCTACCAATAAGAAGCATTAGAACAAAGGATGCTGGGTTAAAAAATTGCCTCATTCATAAAAATAAATAAAATAAAATGTTAAAATGAGTATTATCTTAAATTCATTTACAAAGAAAGAGTTGGGTAGTCATATGACCTTAAGAGGAAAAGCCGTTTTTATCAGTGCACTAGAACAAAGGTTAACAAACATTGGCCCATGAACTAAACCCAACAGTAATTGATTGAAACATCACCAATACCCTGGCTCCAAAGTTAAATATGACTGCTTTCACACAACAGCCAACCTGAGTGACTCAGGCTGTGTAAATGTCTAAACTATTTACTGAAATAGACCATAAGTGAGTCAAAACTGGTGATGGATTTGATAAGAAAGATAAATAATACCAACTTTTCTCCCACCTGGCTCATTAAAAATCAAGAACTTTCCATCTTAGGGGTGGGGCAAGAAGGTAAAGACTGACACGGCTCATTTAAAATAAACTATTTCAAGACAAAGATTGAAAGTCACAAAGACAAACTGCTCCTGTCCTACTATTCAGTCAGACTGGTCTGATTGGTTAGTTTAACTGGAAGGCGATAGGGAAAGTTAATGTAAATTCAAGCTTATAAAATCTGAGGAAGCTTCTCCTTCTTACTCATATTTGAAACCCAGCACTACATGGTTTTGCAAGCCAAATAATTTCTTACCGCAGAACCAAGTTTAGAAGCTGTAATATTGCGGTAACAGCATTAAAAACAAAACAAAACCCTACATGCCTTAATAAACAATATAGCCCCAAAGAGTAGGTCTTTCTTTCTCTTTTCTAAAGCAATGGCTTATCAACAACTACATTGATTTCTAGACAGAAGCACACGATCTTAGAAGAAAAATAAGTGTTCAATAATGACAGTTTTTAGAAATAATAGAACACTGTAGTTGTATATTATTGACTGAAAAAACAATTTAAAAATTTCTATAGTACATCTAAGCAATGATCCGGTTATATGTCATCATAAAAGTGAAGGTTTCTATGAATAGTGTATGGAGGAATTTTTAGGTCAGTAATTGGAACAATAGGGCGGGCACACACGCACGCACGCACGCACATTGCCAGGCACAGTGTAGTCCTGGATACTTTGGGAGGGGAAAGCAAAATGATCAGTTGACTCCAGGAGTGCATGGGCATCCTGGAAAATAAACAATACATCTCCTCTTAAAGCAAAACATCCCAGGAAATGTCAGAAGTCTGTATGTGTGACAAATAAGAATTCTGTAAACAAAGGGTATCTGCTTTCCCCTAAAGTGGAATAATGGCGAAGTCACACACCAGCCTGGGATTAGTGTCCTCCTGAGCCACAAAGACAAAGACGTGAAGTCTGGGATTGAACAAGTAGCTGGGACTAGGAGAAAAGTTCCTGAAAAGGGGGCAAACAAGGAGAAGGGTCTCTTCAAATCTGTGTGCTATTTTCCTTCAATATACTTGCCAATTCCCCAAATGTAAGTGAGACCCTAGGAAATATCAAGAAATTGTAAGAAGCTTAAGAACTAGGAAGAGGAATCACTCTTGTCAAATGACATCATTTGAAGCTAACACAGAAAAGCCCTATTCATCATCAAGGCTACCATCTCCTTGGGAGAAAATATTTGTAAATCAAATATTTGATAAAGAATTTGTATCCAGATTTGTACGAACTCTTAGAACAACAAGAAATCCCATTGACCAGTGGGCAGAAAATTTGAACACCCCTACTCCCAAAATGTAGAAATACCCAATAAGCACATGAAAAGATGTTCAGCATCATTTAGGCAGAGGTATGTAAGTCAAAACCTTAACATAGCACTATAAATCATTTAGGAAGATGATAACCCAGAAGACAGGAACTAACACATCCTGGTGAAGATGGAGAGCTCACACGCTGTTACAGGAACAGAGAGCCACTTTTAAAGCAAATTGGACAATTCCTTAAAAAGTCAATGTGGCCAGTAATATGAAAATGTAAAAAGAAATCTGTATGTGTATGTTTTTAACTTATACACAATACAGTGAAACTGTAGAAACAATGCAAATGTCCAACAATTGATGAACAAAGAAATAAAATTAAAACATCATTCATCAATTTAAAAAGAATGAAATGTTAATACGTTACAACAAAGATGCATTTTGAAAACAGTAAGCCAAGTAAGGGAATCCAGTCATGTGCCCAGAAAAGGCAAATTCGTGGCACAGTGAAGAGATTAACAGCTGCCCACAGCTGTGAGGGATTACTGAAAATATTAGCTGACTGCTTAGTTACTGAGTATGGGATTTCTTAGAGATGACACATTTCGAAAACTCACTGGAGAGATAGCATATCACTCTGAACATATTAAACACTGCTAAACTATGTGGCTTAAGTGGGTAATTTTACAATATATTACATCTCAACAAAACCATCAGAAAAAAAATATGACTAAATCTAAGAGCACAAGAATTAGGATGACAAAAATTATAAATGACAAATGTCTAGAAGTAGTAAGTAAAAGAATGCCAGTATTGTTACTCTTGTAGCTTGCTAGAACAAAATGAGGAAGTCTGTACAGTTTATATCATTTTAGGAACAAGCTTCTCTGCGACAAACTACTGTCACTTATTCCCAACAGGTGTAGACAGACCTCTGTTGCAATACTTCACTAAGACAGTATTTAGGTTCTCAGAAAATAAAACTAGTTAAAAACAATTCTATTTTTTAAAAAATGGCTTATTTCCATTTCAGAATTTAGGAACCTAAGATGCTAAACTGATGCACTCAGGGTTATAGTCATCCACAATGACAGAATTAAGCTTTGCTCCTAACTGTAAAGAATATTATCTAACATTCACATTACCATGCTGACTGCCCCTTCCACAGAAATTCAAACTACATGAAATGATTAAGTTATTGCTCCATCTGCCATCAATAAAGTATATGCTGCATCAAAGCAGAGACCTTTTCTATATCCAGTATCTTGTTCCCAGTGCTTCTTATGTGCCCAGAATTAGTCAAACCACTAGACCACAGGTCCCTTCTACAGTCTGTCTTATGGAAGTCCAACTCATTTTAATATTTGCTAAAACAACAAATAGATGGTAGGTCTGGTAGTAGCATCTTTTAGGAATCCCCAACACATATTCTGTATGACAACAAAATTTAAATTTTTCCTCAAAAGTATTACAGGTAAATTTAAATATGAAATATGGTCAGTTACTGCACTTGAGTGAAAATTTAGGACAAATTACAAGACAACCATGTAGGTTTTAGGACAGTCTGGGAAAGCTTTATTAGAAAAACAACAAATACGCTGGATGTCCTTTGCCTTAAGATGACTGATTTGCAATTGTCTTGATAAAGATGTTCTATATTCTTTACGCTCTATCTCCCTTATACTCTTCAGTGCTTCTTTTAGTTTTGTATGTAAACCATTAATACTTTTATTATACATCCTAAATAAATGAGATTGAAAGATTTAGTAAGTAGCTATACCTTCAAAACAGTCATATAAACTTAAATCTTTACTATGAAAATTTTAATTCTTCAGTATAAGGCAGATGGTCATGTGTGTGGTACTAGGAACCAACCTGAAGGCCTCACACATGTAAGCAAGCACCTGGACCAATGAGCTATGCTAGCTATGCCCTGAGCCCCTCAAGTCAAACTTCTTCCCAGCATTCTTGAAAGGTGCAACTTATACGGGTCATGTGGTCCTTAGCACACACCATATCACATATCACTATCAGCTTTCTACGTGTATTTCTATCATCTGCACAGGTTTTACTGCCATGTAGGTTCTATGTCTGTAAAGATAGAAAGGTACCTAAAGCAGAATAAACAGTATCAAATTTGGAATTTGAGAATCATTTTGTCTCCAATAGTAGTCTATAAACAAGTGCCATGCAACCTTTCAGTTTTGAAGTACATTAATTTCCAGATATGAGAAGTAAGGCTTAGCTAGAGTTAAAATAAAATTTAATTTAAAAATTGTGCTCTGTGTGTGTGTGTGTGTGTGTGTGTGTGTGTGTGTGTGTGTAGGACATATGCATGGAGGCCAGAGGTCTACCAAAAGTTGTCACTTCCCTTTTTGAGATGCAGTCTCTTGCAAACTGAGTCTGACTGATTTGTTGAGGCTGCATGACTAGTCAACTTCAGGAATCGACATGTCTTGGCTTTCCCAGTACTGGATTGCAAGCTAGTGCCAACCATGCCCAACCTTAGCGTAGGCTCTGCTGATCAAACACAGGGCTTCAGGCTTGCACATGAAGTACTTTACCAAATGAGTTGTCTCCAGTCTCATGCATATACCTGGTAAGATGGCACATGCCAGTTATCTTAGCATTGGTGAGGAGGGAGCCAGGAGTATCAAAAAGTTTGAAGCCACCAGGTAGTGGTGGCGCACACCTTTAATCTCAGCACTTGGGAGGCAGAGGCAGGCGGAGTTCTGAGTTCAAGGCCAGCCTGGTCTACAGAGTGAGTTCCAGGACAGCCAGGACTATACAGAGAAACCCTGTCTCCAAAAAACCAAACAAACAATAAACCAAACAAGCAAAACAGTTTGAAGCCAGCCTGAGCTATAGTGAAAGACAATCTCTACTGAAATCTATATCCAATACTCCTGGAATAACTGTAGATAAACAGTCATTTAGGTGACCACCTCGTCTGGATACCCACTAGAGAATGGTTCCAACTGCTTCTGAAAAAAATCTCCTTTACACAGGAAAATGATATAATCAAATCAAACCTTAAATAACACTACCATTCCTAACAAAGGTGATGGCTAATCCTACTAGTTGTGAGGGAAGGGCTAAGAGTCTGCCGCTTGGAAAGGAACAATGTAATCTGCTCAAGTACCTTTTTTCCTTCTGTTCTTTCTCTGTAAACTGTGTCCTTTCTACATACTGCAACACTTTGGTTACAAGCAGAATAGGAAGTTCATCTAAAAATATCAAAAGCAAGCAAGTAGCACGGCGCGTGTGTGAGTGAGCATGCCTGGGACTGCACACCTTATACACCACAGTGGTGGTCTTGAGTGAGCATGCCTGGG
>NW_022196906.1:46093388-46095274 GCF_008632895.1 Mastomys coucha | reverse complement strand
CCACAGTGGTGGTCTTGAGTGAGCATGCCTGGGACTGCACACCTTATACACCACAGTGGTGGTCTTGAACTCCCGGTTTAAAAACAAACCCTTACCTTTCTGGGCTTTCACTGTCTGCTCCTCAATCTGCCTGAGACGCTCCATCAGCTCTTCCTTTTCACGTTCTATTCTTTCCTTTTCCTTTTCTGCTATTTCTCGTTTCTTCTTTTCATTCTCTAATTGTGCCCTTAAAGAAATTACAAATCATATGTTACAAATAAATGGGTAGAAACAAGTTGCTGTCATTTGTATTAACCCCAAATCAAATCAAAGTGCAGCATAAGTATTTAAATGCTTTCAACATATTTACCATGTACACTTCAGTATCCATCCTGACCTCCACAACAGTTATGTATGTATGTGCCTGCATGTGCATACACACATACCATACACATACACAAGCATGTTCTCAAAGCCAGCTCTGGTGGGGAAGCCCAGGGGATTTAGCTTCTGCATACAGAACAAACTATTTGTAGCATCTTAATAGCTTGAGCTAGCAGAGGCCGTCCATAGGGAAATAAAAAAAGCATAAAGAGAACGCACAAGTACCTTCAATAGCAAAATAGCATGAAAGGTAAATGATTTTCAACCATTACAATAAATTAATACAAATAGAATTTATGGGTACTAGCCATATATGTCTCAATAAAAGATGACAAGCAAGTTTCACCTTTCACAATTCCATTAGAAGGGCAGCAAGTGTTTACAGCTAGTAAAAGGGGAAATAATGACATGAAGATTTTGCTGTCTGTTGCAAGTTCTGATATAATTTGGGGGAAGACGACTTGGGGACTAATATAGCCAAATTGTCATCAGACATCTAGAAAGGGCCTCTCCTCTTTGGTCAAACTCCAAACTAAAAAGATGAATAAAAGACACCAAGTTGTTACATCATATGCTTAACTTTCAAATTATCACTTCACTGATAGTATTTATTCACTAAAGTGATTCCATCTCTATCATCTTAATATTCACAAAATGATCTCACTGCCATCTAGTGTCTATTCTGAATTCCAGGCATATCACAAAACGGTACTGTCACGGTACTTTTTCTTAGTATAAAAGCCTGCAGATCTTGGACATTCATCTGTTCCCAAGAAAGAAAGTGTACAACACTGGAGGAGAGAGGTCCACAACTCAGCAAGAATTGCTGGCAGTGACTTTCTGATACACAAAGACTGACACAAGATGTTGAAGGGTCAGTATACCACCTGCTAGTCAATAAATTCCATCCTATTTAAAAACTGAAGACCTGGGGCTATAGCGTTTGCAGTGGTGAAAAGCACTTGCTCCTGCAGAACACCCAAGTTCAACTGCCAGCATCCATATGGTGGGCCACAGCTGTAATTCCTGTTCCAGGGATAAGACACAATCTGTGGGCATGCACACAGTGTATATACATACGTGGAGACAAAACAGTCAACCCACATTTTTAAAAAAATCAAAATCTTAAAAAGAAAATTTTTAAAAAGAACAAGAAAAAATAAAAAATAAAAAAATGTATGGGCTAGAGCTGGAGAGGTGGCTCAGTGGCATGTCTCAGTGTGCCTGAAGACAGCTATAGTGCACTCACATACATTAAATAAATAAATCTTTTTTTAAAAAAAGATTTATTTATTTTATGTATGAGTACATTATTGCTCTCTTCAGACATTTATTTACAATGGGCATCATATCCCATTGTAAATGGTTGTGAGACACCATGTGGTTGCTGGGAATTGAACTCAGGACCTCTGGAAAAGCAGTCAGTGCTCTTAACCACTGAGCCATCTTTCCAGCCCAAATAAATCTGAGAGAGAGAGAGAGAAAGAGAGAGAGAGAGAGAAGAAGAAGGAGAAGAAGAAGGA
>NW_022196906.1:46058363-46093118 GCF_008632895.1 Mastomys coucha | reverse complement strand
AGGAAGGAAAAGAAGAAAGGTATATGGGCTGTTTCACTCTGGTTCTAGGTTCTCTTTGATATACTTCTTTAACACCAGAAGAGCCAATGGATCTGTTCTGGGTCTCTGCAGCATTTCTCCCCCATTTCAGTTTATATAAAGTATATTCCGGAAGAGGCTCAAGAAGCTGGGAGTTTCTACACCTCTAGAAAACCTAAATGAGGAGGCAAGTTGGCATACTCTAGGCTCCTTGGGCAAAAGAAAGGCCCAGGGGCCTTCCCTTAAAAAGCCAGTTGTTTGTAGAAGCACAAGTACCAGTTTTCAAATAACTGCTTTTCTACAGCCTACTGTCTACACCCCAGGGTGTGGGTTATGCTATTCCACTGCTCCAAGGCTTCTGTATAGCTATGCCTAGTATTACCAGAGCTCCTCAAGGCAGCTACCTTTCTTCCTGCCAAGCACTGAGATCCTTCCTTCTTGAGGACTCAGTACAAACCAAGCCTCAAGACCTACAGGTTACAACCTATCCCAATTGCTTAGAACCTTTTGGGTCCCACTCTGGCACAAACGGGCCCCTTTTAGGAGAAGGTGTTGGCTTCATTTAGCTTCTCCCTATTGATGTCCCATTTGGCTCTTCTACAGAGACAGAGAAAAAGAAGATATACAGACAGAAAGAAAAAATTGTAAGGAACATGGCTATAAGCAAGCTGGGACCAAACCTTGTTTTATTACTGAAAAGTTAAGCACAGAGGAGACACAGTTTAGCCTGATTCTGCAGCGTTGCTGAGATGTGCATCTCACACTTTACCCCCATAGACATCCCAGACCTCAACAGCACCTAGCTCCTCACATCACATGCTAAGCCTTTTCTTATCTCCACAGAAGATTGGAAAATACTCTTCTCCTCTGCACACTGCTCAAAAGGACGAACCTGGTCCACTTTCTGGTCCCTAGGCAAACCCGACATATTCTTATCTCTACACATGTTTATGCGGGCTTCCCCTTCTGAATGTGCCTTTCCCACATCCAATCCAACTCACACTTTACCCAGGAAGCTTTTTGCAATTACTCAAATTATATAAGTAGATGTTTTCATTTAGGTTTCAGTTTCTAAATAGTTATTTCAACCTAGTTCTATTTTGAGGACATAAATATACTAAAAATATAAAGTCTCTAGTATAACATGTAAAGTTAAATTATTTTTGGAACTATCCCTCAGGCCAATCACCAAAACCATACTCAACGTTTAACACTAAAGTACACCAATAAAGCTGAGCAGTCTGTAACTTGTAGCTGGCCTGACCCATGAATTAAAAACAAACAGTACACAGGCGTACCTTTCTAACTGCTTCTGATGTTTCTCCTCCCGGGCCTGAGCCTTCATCTGTTGCACTTCGATAGTATCAGGCTTTCTCCTTCGCATGTACAGTTCATGGTTTCCCATACACAAGGCCAAAATCCGCTTATTGATTCTCAGACGAGGTGCATAGAATACAAAATCCTAAAAATAAATACTCAATTTTCAAGTCTTTCAGAGTGATAGTATTCTTCCCAACTATTCAATTTCAACATGAAGTAGAAACCTGATGTCACCGCACATAAAGTCTAGGGACTAGGAACCTCACAGTCCTCCAACATAACTATTGCCCAATTCCTCCACCCCTCATCTGTTCTTTAAAGATGAACTAAATGTCATTCTTTTTTTTTTATTCAAAGAAACTACAAAGAGCTATCCTTACACCCCAAAAATGGTCTTTCTCCATGTCTGTTTTAATCTAGAAATGTTCTTCAAATATTTATCTTTTAGATAACAAAAGTAGAATACTAAATTATTTATAACACTAATCTTTGAAAATCTATCTCAATAAAAAGAAGCCTCAGATATTAAAAACAGAAAGTTCAGAGTGCAAGATTACAGAGTTAATTTATAAAGGGTTACCCTCTACTACATTTTGCAATCAATAAATGTTGTTTAAACTATTTCTTAGGAACGACTACCCTTCTAATACCATTTTATCAACATTACAAGTAAATCAGTTAAAACTCTTACATCTTATTAAGAAAACTGGAAACTTTTGTACTTTTAATAACATTTCATCACTAAGGAAAATTTAACTATGAGAAGAGAATATCCCTCAAAAACAACTTCAGTGATCAGTGCTCTTCTTTTAAGTGATCTCATAGAAAGCACCAGAAATTTTTAAAAGTTAATATACTTACAGGTGCTTTTTTGTCAATTGGCTTTATAACGAATTTTTTGTCATTAAATGAAATATTTCGGATTTCACTCCAGGGAAAACCAATTTTAGGTGTTAACCTAGGGGGAGAAAAGAATATTTCTTTAAATTAAAGGCAGGAAACGGTGAGAAAATACACAGCCTACTGGGACAAGTTACATGAATGACCAATCTTAAGAGCGCCAGACTCTCAGAACCTATCCTACTCACATGATACAGCTGATGCTATCACTGAAAGGAAAACTTAATTAAATCATAGAAAATAACCATAGGTTTCCATAGATGTGCCATTTTCCTAAAAGTACCCGAGAAAAATCTACCTAGTAAACAGAGTATTGGACTGAATCTTGTTACTAGATTTCACTCACAAGGGACAAAGCGGCACACTACAGATACGGATGCACCCTCTCATTTAATAAACAGACTCAGCAATAAACTCAAAACTAAAGATACTAGGAACAAAACTTGTGGGATTAAGCAATCCTTTGCAGTAAGGACAATGGAGACGACTTTGGTGAGCAGAGGAACGCCCACCCACCAGCCCACCAGCCCACCCACCAGCCCACCCACCAGCCCACCCACCAGCCCAGTAACTTACTTGTCATCGTGCTCATAAATATTCAGACCTAAAGCATCAACACCCAGCCACAGCTCGGTACCCTTCTTATTCTTGATTTCAAAGTAGTTGACACCATACATCTCTAGATCTTGTGCAATCTTCAAGTATTCCATCATCGAATCTTCCCTATTAAATACAGCTCATTAAATATATTAAAGGAGACACATCTAAACATTAAATAAAACTAAAAAATGCCTAGGGCTAATATTTAGTGCTTTATATTAGTTCATCTACATCAGAAGTTGGGAAGTGTAACCTGGTTTGGTATTACAAACCTTTTAAACATTCATTCATAGAAAGAGAGTATGTGTGTGTGTGTATGAGTGTGTGAGTATGTGTGTGTGTGTGTGTGTGTGTGTTTAGAAGAGTGTTATCAATAGCATGTATGAACCATAGTAAATGTGTAGGTTGTGTCAGAGTCATTATTCTGACTGAATACTGAAATCACGTTACTAGGGAAGGCTAAAATAATTTTAAATAGCTTAAATTACTTTAATTCATGCTTTAAAATGGGTAATATATAGCTTACAAGAAGTCAAATGTTTCAAAATGGCTTCCTAATCACTACTAGAGAATTAAGGGACAGAAGGGAGGACACAACTCTCACAGGTTGGTTCTCTCCCATCATGTGGGCTCTCGGGATTCAACTTGGTGATACTTTGAGCTGCTGGCTGGGCCATTCTCACCAACCCAAGGAGATTTTTAATGAGATGAAAATGCTTTCACCTGGAGAGAACTATACAGAAACCTGTCACCAGATACCTTAGCATCCCTCTGTGTTCCTCATGCCAGTTCTGTATTCTCTCCTCCCACTGCTCTTTAGTCAGTTTATGCTGTTCCAAAACACTAAAAGTTAAAAAGAATGTAGTTAATGACATTGTAATTCAAAAAACCAAAGTATTCTCCAAGTGTAGAGTCCTTTCTTAACTGTGATAGCTATGATACAAATCAATGCACACAACTAAAAACCACAACTGAGGATCTAAAACATGGACTAGAACATGGTGGTGTGCTGTGTCCGAGTCAGTATCCTGGCTGAAGACTCAAGTCATAGAAGTCATGTTACTAGGGAAAGCTAAACTAAAACAAAGCTTAAATTACTTTAGTTCATACTTTAAAATGGATATTATATAGTTTACAAGAACTCAAAATGTTTCAAATGAATCATATTCTGAACTGAAAAAAATGGCTATATCATTACTAACAGAAAATTAAGGAACAGACAGGAAAACAGAATTCTTGGGTCCTGATTATCCTTTTTTTCTCTGTATCTGCTGTTTTTTATGAGAACATTTAATATTGTCATTTTATGGAGATAATATTTTTTATTTAAAAAAACAGTCATACATACCAGCCCAAGGAGACTAAGTATGGAGGTGAACATCTATAATTCCAGTACTTTAGAAACTGAGGCAGGACAGTTCTCAATTTGAAACCAATATAGGCTACTCAAGGTGTTCAAGGACCATTTGTCCTCTATACTAATCCCTATGCCACCAAAGAAGGCTTACTCTGCATCACATGTGCACCCCACACACCTTTCCTCTAGTAACCTTTGTATTTCATCTGTGAACAAATAGAATATTCTTATTTTTCTACCCTTAACACCAAAAGCTGCAAAAGCAATATAATTATAATGTACTATGAATACCATAGACTGATCAGAATTCTTTTTAGGTCACAGAATAATGAATGATCCACTTTTGTTTACAATAGAACCTTAGAGGTTACAAAACTAAGGTCATGTAAGCAGATTAGACTTAGTCCTCAACCCTCATTCTTCAGCCATTTGTTTCCCATACAGGGCTTTGAATGTTACAAAGGTAACTGCAGACTATACTGTCAACGTGTTGTTTAAATTCTTTGCAAAATACAGAAAATGTCATTCCATGGAAGAAACAGCTCTTGCCATTTAGTATTCTCACAGTGTGTATTAGACATCTATGCATGTGTTTTGGTGTTTACAAACAGCAACAACTCATATCGTTCCCTAAAGAGCAAATCCTAACCTCCGTCTGCTGCAATCCTATAGGCACTGAACACAGTAGACAACACAACACGGAAATCTGTGTTGTGACAAGACATGATCTTTAAGTCTATGATCCACCTTGCAACTTAAAAATCTTTTAAAGAAATTTAGTATACACTTCTGAAATATAACATTAAAGAATATTAAATAAAGGCGTGATTTACTTACCGCTGTGGTAAGAGTCTGTCATTAGCCAGATAGCCTGGTTTGTGAATCTCTTTATTATAATCTCCATACTTGGCTTGGACAGCATACGAAGCCAAAAGAACTGCAGTTTCTGGTGGGCAATATATCTCATCATTTAAGATGGCTTCTTTAACTTGCAAGAAGAAAAGTCTCTGTGTTATTTCTTGAATCAATTCCTCAGAAACATCTTCAGGAAAGAATTTAGCTCTAAACTTGAACTGTAAAGGATTTTCTTTTTTAACATCTTGCTGTGTTACCTAGAATAGTAATTTCAAGTATAATCAATAAAACTTTTAATTCACTGTAAATTAATATATTTACATATATTCTTTCATATATTTCATAATATATTTACATATATCCATATCATATTCTTTTTGGAAGAAAATATGTAGTGATGCTATGTAAGATGATAAGTTTATAGACAAACACAGGTGCTAAAGAAGCTGCTGTGCAGTCCTGAGGCTGCCAGCCACTCTGGGAGCCCAGGCAGCAGCTGGACTGACTGCTTTGTGTTCCCACGCTCATTCTACGGACATTTTCAGATGTGTGCTTAGTTTTAACGTATGTGGCACTTGCCTCAAAGTTCTATTTCTCACATGCCAGCTCACATAGAATGTGTATGGTAAAAAGCTGATGGTATTTCATCGAATTAGATGTCAGGAGTAATAATTAAGACAGACAACTGTGGAGAGATGGTTCAATGGTTAAGAGCACTGACTGCTCTTCCAGAGGTCCTGAATTCAATTCCCAGCAAATACATGGTGGCTCACAACCATCTTTAATGGGGATCTGATGCCCTCTACTGGTGTGTCTGAAGACAGCGACAGTGTACTTAACATACATGAAATAAATAAATCAAAAAAAAAAAAGAGACACTGCAACAGGAGGCCTGCAGTTTGTCAGGTGCCTCTTTAGCACAGATTAATAAACACATCAAATTAATGTTATTATACGAATCTTACCTTTTTATTCAATTTAAGCCATGTAGAATATCCTTTGCTGTCTACATACTGCAGCCCAAAAAACCAGACCTCACGTAAACCAACTGTTTTTACAACCTGTAAAATAGATAAATTCAGTTCAACATTCACACTGTGATGCTAACACTTGATGTTATAGATCACAGGGACAAACCACACCATAGGAAATGCAATAAAAAAGCCTTTCCTTTAACAGTCTTTTCAACATGTTCAGAGAACAATTCTGAAAACAACAATTCAGGTTTTCCAGTCTCAATCCTGTTACATCACTTCTCTCTTCTTCCTTGATTGTACTTTATATCTTAATTTTGTTAGCTCACATCATAGCCTCAACAAACAAAAGAACAGTCTGAAGGCTAGCAGCACGTATGTGCTAAGCCTATGTTTCTATTTGATTCTCACCAAGTGCCCCACCAGTACCTAGGGCTAAGCACATCACTTTGGTGACAAAGTCTGGTAGCTTCAGTGTTCTATCATCACTGAGCAGAAACAATTCTTGGACCATGTCCTAAGTTTCACTAGTCTACATCTATTTTTTCATTTATTATGCCTTTATTTTTCTTGAGCCCAAATAACAACACACATGTCAAAGGATAATGTTCAGGCATCAGTTCCCTCCTTCCACTATATGGGCTGTGGGAACTGAACTTATTGGGCTTGGCAGCAGGTACCTTTGCCTTTTGAGCACCTTGCTGGCCCCTTTTAGGCTTTTACGTATGTCTTTGAAAATTCACTAAAGAGTTACCCTATAAAGGTACAAAAGATAATATATAAATATCCCTATAGTTACTCAAAGAACCTGAATATGCACTGCCAAAGTTCCAAGCAGTAAATGGTTGGCTATCAAGGAGGGTACAGAAAAAGAAAAGATGTATGCAATAGCATGTACATGACGGTATCAAAGTTACAGTTCTTGGTCCCAGAGAGATGACTCACCTGTTAACAGTGCTTACTGCTAACATATGAGGGCATGAACTCAGGTTCTAGGCCCCATGATAACAGGCTGGACCTGGCCATTCACACCTATAACACCAGTACAGTAAGGGGTAGACACAGGACTGCTATTGTTTTCTTGTCTACCAGCCTTATTCCAGGTTCACTGTCTCAATACAATCAGGCAAAAATGATTTATCTCCTCTGGCCTTAGCATGTTCACCCCACCAAACACACACACACACATGTATATATACCACACAAGGACACATTGTCACACACTCACACACACACACACACACACACACACACACACAGGTTGCATGCTTTGTGGGATGAAATGATACCTGGTCAAAAAGTTGTTTGCCAGTTGTATTGGGCTGAATGGCAAATTCTAGCTCAGCATCCATTGTAGTCACTCTTACATTGATCTGTAATAAAGTCAAAAAAAGATAGTAATTAAAACAGAATACATTTACAAAGTAATAAGCATGAGAAAATTCTTTGACTTACAGTATTTCTGTAGGACAGGATGCTGGAAATCAAATCCAGGGCTTTGTGTATGCTATGCAAATGTCTACTACTAAGCCACATCCCTAGCACTTGGTTTTTGAGCGTCTTACCATGTGACTTTGGCTTGGCCTGTTTGCAATGCTCCTTCCTATCAGTCCCCCTAATGCTTGGATTACAAGCATACATATGCACAGTTAAAACATGAGAGGGGAAAGTACTGGGAAATGAGACAAGCCCTCACACATAAAAGCTAAGGGCTCCATAACTGATCCACACACCATCCTTAACTTTATTAAAACACAGCTTGATTCTTATTACAGGAAATCTTAGAAATGGAAAGAAAGAAAATCTTATGAGTACCTCATTTGAATTACTAGAGGGTCATCAAGATAGCTTAGTGAACAAAGGCAGACACAGTCAAGCCTGATGACCTGAGTTCCACCCTGGAACCTACAGGACATATGGGTATTAGATACAGCAGAGCAGAATGTAACTCCCGATTCTCTGACTGTCATCCACTACCTCTTATTTCTTCATTATAAAGCATGTATGATGATGCCACAGGAAGCTTGTTACTTTGTATATAATTAAATGATAAATTTAACAATATGCTCTGAGACTTCAGAGCATAAAATAACAATCTTTAAGAAAATAAGTGATAACAAATGCTAGTAAGGCTTTGGGGAAAGAGGAACCTCTTCATTGCTGGTGAAGCCTCTATGGAAATCAGTATGGGGGTTCTTCAAAATATTCAAAATATAACTTATGGTCCAGCTCTATCATTCTTGAGCATACAAGTAAAGGATTCCAAACTGACACTCCACACACACTGACATGTCAGAGACACTCACACTGACACGCCAGAAATACTTGCACATCCATGTTTGCTGTTATATAACAAGCAGGAAATGGAATCAGCTTAGGTACCTTTTAATATGTGGATACCCACTACAAAATGACTTACCTATACACAATGGCATCTTATACAGTCATTAAAAAAATGAAATCAAGACATCTGTAGGAAAATGGATGCAACTGGAAATCATGTTCATTTAAGTGAAATAAGGCAAGACTCAAATACTTCAAGCTTATGTCTTCTCTATCATGCAAAACACAACTGTGGGGGGAGGGGTAGAGAATATCAAAAGAGAAAGCAGATTGTGAGAGGAGAAGGACCTGTAAGGTGGAGACAGGCTAGGGAAGATGTGCTGAGGAGGATGAGGAAGACTGACTGTATGGGAAAAGATGCGGCGACCGCAGGCAGGAAACTGAAGGAGAATCAAGTACAACACAGAAAGAGCTGTGAGGACAAAACTATTAGCTCTTTACATTTTTTTTAAGTAAAGAAATTCTCTGACTGGTTACAAAAGATTCACAACAGTTCTGATTGCTGGTAAGATCAAGCCAGTCAACATTCTAGCATGGAATGGGGGAGGCGCAGGAGCCTCCCTTTCTGGAGGAGCTATTGATGGTTGATGGCTTCTGGGTCTGTTTTCTTCAAGGGTACAGTCAGTAGGTTGGCCATGAGACAATGGATGGTCCCAGCACAAACTGGACTTAGTGAATTACTAAAAAAAAAATTAAAAACGAGGACATAAGTTCAAAAGGGAGGAAAGGGAAAAAGAAGGTAAGGTGGCTCTGGGAAGAATTATGGAGCTGAAATGAGCGGGGCGAATATCATGTAGGATAATATCAAATAATAGAATCTATTTGAAAGAGAAAGATGCATGTATGTGTTCGTGTACTGGTGTGTGTCCTAGATAGATGCAGGTGCCAAGCGTGGCCCAGAACAGTGTCAGATCCCCTGAAGCTGGACTTATAGGAGCTTGTAAGATGGCCAACATGGGTGATGGGAACTAAATTCAGGTCCTCTGCAAGAGCAGGATGTGTTCTTAATCACTGAGCCAACTGACTCAAATTGACTGAGCCAAGGAATTTTCCTCCCAGTTTGTGAGAATGTTTCACTTTTTCTTTTATTTCTTTAAAATTTCTTTTACACCTCCCAACCACAATTTCCCCTCTCTCCGCCCCTCCCAGTCTCTCCCCGCCAATCTTCCCTCTTTCACACCCCCATCCACTACTCCATATCTCTTCAGAAAAGGGCCTGCCTTGATGGATATCAACCAGCCATGGCATATCAAGTTGCAATACCTCAAGACTAGGTGCCTCCTCTTCTAGTAAGCCTAAACAAGGCAACCCAGTAATGGGAAAGAGCCCAAAGGCAGGGACAGACTTCAAGACAGACTTCAAACAGAAAGACTTGATCATAGATATACAAATTTAGGCTATCATCGATATCACTTCCACGGTATCCAACTAGAACTATGAGAAAGTTAACAAGCATGGGTCTAGCAAACCTCTCGCTATTTTCTCCTAAGAATAACTTACAATTACTGAGAACTAAATGTATACTAGATTCGTACATAATCCTTGTCTCCTCCCTTGAGTAAATAATATATTCCTATTATATATAAAGGAAATCAAGAACAAAATGTATTAAACAGAAGTCACACAGATTAACTATGAAAGCCAGAATAGAACTAGACAGCTTGGTCCCAAATGTCATTAATTTTAACCGTAACTGTCCTGTCACCCTGAGTATTCTTCACAGACTGCACAATACTAAGCAGCATGAAAAGAAACAAAACACACTTACTGGCTTCGGCATTTTCCTTTTCTTGTTTGTTACCTTCTTTAGAAACTCTTCACTTCTATAAACAGTTATAGCCTGTTAAAGAAAAGGAAGCATACTTTATTACCTTTCATGTTAGGTTTTACCTCTACCTTGCAGGAATTAGATGAAAAGTAGAATACTTTAAAAGCAGGTTACAAGTGACACTGTGTCCTCTTAGGTTCACACTCAAAGTCTTGGGCAAGCATTCCACATGGCCTAAAAAGCCTAGTATATGGCACTGGAAGCACTGCACATCTCAAACAGCATAGCATAAGGTATGTCAACCTAAAAGACCGCAAGAAAACCTGATCGCTATGGACTAAAGACTGCCTCGCCCATACAAGTTCCTCCATACACTAGCCTTTGTGTGGGAAGAGGCAGTACTAAAGAAGACCAGCAGCCTCAAGTCGAAGGGAAACTCACTGTTTTCCAACCTTTCTTCTGTACTGTCAAGATTTTTTTTAAAAGTCTGATGAAAACTGTTTTTCTTAAAATTCATTTTACTTTTTGAAATTCTAAAAACTGAAAAAAAAAAATACACACCAGCTTACTTATCTAAAGTGTGGAAGGCAGCCACAGCTCTACATAGCAACACAGGTGCTCGTCCCCAGCCAGTGACTGCCACTGAAACTCGGAACAGCCCTAAGCTAAAGCTGGCACCTAACTTCTTTCACAAAGGCAGCACATCTTAGCAGGGAGGGACTACCCTGTGGCCCATGGGTAAACATTCTTACTAAGAAACATCAACAAAAATGAGTTTGCCTTTCTGAGAAATCTACCAAGCCTTTATCAGCTGTCTAGGAAAAGAGATTCTAGCACCAAACCATACTGTGACTAATGTTGTATCAGAGAGATTAAAATTTATGTAGATACTATCACTGCCAAGATAGTTGTAGGCCCAGCTAAATTAACACACATTCAAATAAGGTAATTTCCGTAAATTTTCTTCACATGCATGCCAATAAACGTCTATACACATAAACATCCTCTGGAGCTCTGTGGGCTGTGTTTCATGTTTTTAATCTGAGTCGCTGACAATGGCACTCAGGAGGAAATATAAAATGCCCACTTCTGAACTTTTTCTAGCCTATTCCCTAACACTCTCCTACATTTACAGTCTGACAGGCCACAGTTTCTGAATTAAAGGAGTTAATTCACACCTAAATCAAAGGAGATTCAAGTCAAACTTTCGAAATGAAGGTAGCATCTAAGAACTGTCTAAGGACACAGCCCCCTTTGGGAGGGACTATCTTGAGGGGGAAAGAATTCATACATTTAAGCTATGTCATTTTTATACATTGCAAGGTCAATGTGGTAGGATTTTTTTGTTTGCTGCTGTTATTTGTTGGTTTTTAGGTTTTTTGGGTTTGTTTGTGTTTTTTTTTTTTTCCCCAGACAGGTTCTAACTCTAGAATGGCCTAGAACTTCTTGCTCAGGCTGGTCTCAAATCCTGGGCCATTCTCCTCCCCAGTTCCCAGCATGGCTGGTATGCCTCTGATTTTTATATGTACTTCTCTCGTTCATTATTAAGCTCTTAAATGTTCAGTTTCCAATCACGGTATCTAATAACTATTTTTAAATGTTTTGTTATTGTGTTCCCACTTTAAATTTTCAAATTCGAGAGTTTTAGGTCTATAGGTAAAATACTCATTTTGTGTAGTTTCAGCATTTGTTTCAATATTTAAACTTAAGTGCAGTGTCACTTGTTCCAGATATAAACAATATTACACGGTGTGCATTTGGTAACATGTTAGATTAAGCTAAGATAAGCGCTTGTTTTTTTTTTAATCTCTCATTCTCCTCACTTTAGTCTGCTTAGCCAATCAGGCAGAAATACATTAAGTTTTCTGGACTGACTTCTGATAAAATGTCAATATTTCACTTACACAGATTTTTAGGCTGGTACCAGATAAGCAGTTGTAGACCTGTTACATCTCCGGTAAAAATCCTCTCCTTAAACAGGACTGTAACTGCACACAAACGGACACTCCGTGAACTGTGGCCTACTCAGCACTGGATGCTACAACTTCTCTGTAGTCTGGCAACTGTTAGCCTTCACCAGCAGTCAGCTGTTGATTTAATTCATTCCCCCATGCACTAATCTGACTTTCCTTTCTACTTTAGCAACATTTACTATTTTTTAGTGTCAGATTCCCTGCAAACTGCCAGAGATCTGCTAAGTGTCCTCATTCTGAAGTCTTTGCTTTGCTTGGATTCTAGCAATCGATTAGCAACAGCCTCTTCCATCCAGGTATTTCACTCAGTTCTTTTTGGACACATTCTGACATTTTCCTACCTAATCTTTGACCATGTTTTCAGATTTTCCACCCCTTTAAACTAAGTGATACTCCTCTGGCCAGTAGGTTTCTACAGGTGAGTGTCTGTCTTGCGTTTTCAGGCAAGGTTTCACACAGTAGCTCTAGCTGGCCTAGGACTCACACACTTGAGGTAACCCTCCTACCTCTGCCTCCAGGGTGCTAGAATTACTGGTGGGAGTCAGCAGGCCCAGCTTCTCAAGATTTAAGATTGTTTTTGTGTGTGTATGTGCTCACCGAGGCCAAAAGAGGAGAGCAGATCCCCTGGCACTGGATTTACAGGCAGCTGTGAACTATTTGATGTGTGTTCTGGGGCTCAAACTCCAGTCCTCTGAAAGAGCAAGAAATGCTCCTAACCACTGAGCAATCTCTCCAGCTCCATTCTCAGTTATTATCAATGTATTTTATCTGTCCATGATATAAAATTTTGGTCTTTTATTAATAGAAAAATATTTTTAAATTTTCATTTCTATGTGTGTAAAGGTGTTTGCTGAAGCCAGAAGAGGGTGTCAAAATCTCCTGGAGCTAGAGCTAGTGGCTGTGAGTGGCCCACTAGCACCAGTTTGAGTGCTAGGAACTTAGCTTTGGTCCTTTGGAAGAGGAGCAATGGTTATAATCACTAGGCACTCTATAGCATCCCTAGACAAGTCTTTTTTTGACTGAAAAATAGTTTTTAATACTTTCATGGTATGGTATTTAAAAATTCTTTTATTTTTATATTTACTTTATATCGCTTTAAATTTGATTTTCAATTCAAAGAGGCTTATTTTTCACACCTGATCATTTTAGAGAGCTTACATCCCTAGTAAACTCTCCAAAGTAGGAACCTTGCCAGCCTTACAGCACTGCATATTCCTGTGGAGGTGCTTCTGGGGTATTTCTTTGTGGCCAGAAATATTATATCAGTTCCCATCACAATAATCACAATACTCTCTAGAGAGTTTTTCTTTTTGTTTGTTTGGGTTCTGAAAAAATTATTTTATTTATACAAATACAATATAGCTGTCTTCAGACTTACCAGAAGAGAGCATCAGATCCCATTACAGATGGTCGTGAGCCACCATGTGGTTGCTGGGAATTGAACTCAGGACCTCTGGAAGAGCAGTCAGTGTTCTTAACCACTGAGCTATCTTTCCAGCCCCCCAGACATTTTACTTTTAAGTTTTTAAAAGTCAAATGTGAAACTCTGAAAAGCATACTTCACTAACCTGTTATTTTCCATAATGTGGTATGTACAGGAATTCTACCTTTAAAATTTCTAGGACAAACTACGTGTAAGTAGAATTAAAATCTAAGTTTTAGTCAAGTTAGCAATCAATGAACAATATTCATCCCAAGATACTATTTGCCACGAATGGTGCATACCTAGTCACTTCTAGGATGATCCACTTTAAATAAAACTAGCATCTCCCAGTAGCAAAATAGAAAACAAAAGACCACATGAAAAGCCAAGAAAATACTTCATTCCTAACATGAAACTAACTTGTTTTCAGCATCTTGTCTTCTCTATCTATACATGGCTGCCACACATACAAACTGGTCGCCCAACCACTGCTGAGTCTACTCACTCCTTTCGTGTTATATTCAAAAAGCAACGACTCTCTTCTCCCCTTCCATTTTTTAATGTTTCCCTTGCAGGTTTATTAATGTGATTAATTTTTACCACTCCAGTTTCTCCCACTCCTGCATTACTTACAGAGGTTCCACCCTATCTCTTTTCCATACCAACTTCCTCAGAAGCACAAGGGTAGCAGCAACTACCTACTTGTCAGATTAGAGGCTTCAGTCTGAAGAGATGCTGGCAGCAGCTGTTCCCTACCTCCCACCACCTACCCACATGAACAAACAAAATGCCACAAAAGAGGAAACACTGATATATAGTATCCTCTGTCCTCAACTCTGAGGTTGAGCCTCCCATACAATGAAGCTACCACGTGCCACAGTGGCTCTCTGCAGCAGTGGCACAACACACGAACAGGTCAGGAGCTCCAACGCTGCTGCCAGGTGGAGTCTAGTAGTGGCTTACACTGAAGCTTCAATAATTAACACCAAACTAATTTTACTTTTAAGTTATTCTTTTCCCAAGGCCTAACTGTAATTATTTTCAGTCTTTTGGGATTCGAACTATGTATGGAAGAGCACAATAGTTGTCTTTATATAGAATTCTAAAGAACTCTTGGCCAATTTACTGGGAAACTAGGAATCAATACAACAAAAAAAGTTTAAAATGCATCAATTAGGTAAATGGCAGGCAAATCAGCAGTTATGACACTGACAAAGAACTTATCAATCCTTTTCTTCTCCATATGGGACACTCTAGGGAGGCCTGTGAACCACCTCCCAGAAGTGTTTAAGCTCATACAATAAATGTATGAAAAACATAAAATTACAAGAAATGTATCATGCTTGAATGTAACTATCAAAACTTAAAATATACAAGTCTATGTCAGAGATATAAGATGCACAAATACATTTGATTCTTTTCCAACATTTCAAATAACAGTACTACTGGATTTAATCACCAGACTTGTAAGTAAAGATCATTATAAATAGTATACTGAGGGCTGGAAAGATGGCTCAATGGTTAAGAGCACTGATTGCTCTTCCTGAATTCAATTCCCAGCAACCACATGGTGGCTCACAACCATCTGTAATGGGACCTGATGCCATGCCCTCTTCTGCTGTGTTTGAAGACAGAAACAATGTACTAAGATATAAAATAAATAAATAAATCTAAAAACAAACAAAAATAACATTTTCATGCTGTCAGAAATGGTAAGAGGAAAGCAGATTCAAGGAGCAATAAAGAACCAAAGGCAACGCTGTGTTCACAAACACCTCTACAGCCTACATTTTTGAGACATTAGACATTTAGCAGTAGCTGGGGTTGTTGCTTTTGATGATAATCTAGGCTTACAGGTAATACTTTTGCTGTTAGTTATTTTCAAGGACAACCTTTTTTCTCATCTTAATGTTATAAAATAGCCACGCTATTTTATAAGTAAAATTTTTTTTTAGTAAATAAAAATAAATTATTTTTATTTAGTAAGAATCAATGAGACAACAAATACAAACATAATAAAGCTTACTTTATCTTGTTCCAAAACTATTCCAGTTATTTTACTATATTCAAGAATTAAATGTCACATTTAATACTGACTATAATTACCATGCTGCTTGTATGAGGTGCACATAGTAATCTTTCCAATATATACACTTCTACTTAAAAACAAACTTAGTTTGTATAGTTTCTCTAAATACAGAACCTAAAAAAATTTAAGTATCAGTTCTCATGATATCTAACAAAGTTTAATCCATCCCCCATACAATGAGTGTCCAACTTTTGACACTTCAACATGGCACTGTCATGTACTAGCCATCATTAGAGACAAATTAGCCCACAGACAGAACACCCTTGAGAAGACACTGTCAATTAGCCATAGCTAAGACACTGCTGCACATCCTCACTGCCCGTTTTATAAGGGAGGGTTCTTTAAGGACAGATACATCTACTCCAGCTGTCTTTTATTCAAAGATTAATTTACAGAAACAGGGAATATTTAAAATTTTTAAAAAATAGCAAGAAATATCCAGAATTGACATCACAGGTGATTCTTAGAACTTTACTTATTCCAGCTGACACATGCCACACTCCCACTTAATACACTTTTAAGCTATTCAGTACAGCACATGTTCTTTACATTGTCAACTCCTCAGGATCTTTTCCATCCTAAATGCAACAAGTATTTACCATATTGTAACAACTGCCTGGATTTATAACTGAAACCTTAAAAAAAAAAGCTCAGCAAA
Source organism: Mastomys coucha (assembly GCF_008632895.1). Classification (NCBI taxonomy): domain Eukaryota; kingdom Metazoa; phylum Chordata; class Mammalia; order Rodentia; family Muridae; genus Mastomys; species Mastomys coucha. The sequence continues at coordinate 46,076,840 of NW_022196906.1, read as the reverse complement.
CTTTCTCTGTAAAGGGTCAGGTAAATAAACATGTTAGGTTTCATAAGCCATAGTCTTATGTTGCAATCATTCACTTGCAATCAAAAACTTTACTTGTTAAAAACTGGCAGGAGGCTGGATTTAGTCCTGTAGAATAATTTAATAAAGCATTTTAACAGCAATTAGTGTTTTTCATTTTATAATTTAAGTTCTGAACCAAGAATGTTAGTTGCATGTTCATTTAAGCATTACTAATGTATGACAGATCACTTTGGATCTTTTTCCACTTGGGGACAAAAGAATTCAATGTATTTGGTATATTACTAAGAAAATAATGGAACAGAATCAAAAGAAATCAATCTGATCAACAGTGGCAAAATTAGGAGCTGGGAAACACGCTACAATCCTGGCCAAGGAGATGTCTTAGGAGAAGCGCCTGAGGATGGCTCCTCCCCTCCCCCCTGGATACTTTGTATCTAGACAAGACTTTGTATCAATTTATCCCTACAACTAACCAAAGGAAAAGATCACCTTAGTCTAAGCTAATGGGGAAGGCCCCAGGCCAGTGTTGAGAAATTTCTATTACTTTTACTCACTGTATTTTAAATGATGTAAACTCAAAACCTTACAAATTCAACTGCAACAAGTCTCTTATTTAATTTCAACTTTTTAAAAGTTAAAAGAAATATTTAAGGCCCTGAAAGCCAATAACTAAATTTAGAAGTAACTAAAATTTAGAGAAAAAAATCCTCTAGATATCAATTACTAGTAGTACAATTTATAAAGTTAGTTACTTCACTATCTCAGAAAAATAATAATGTGGTACTCTTTTGCTACTGCATGTAAAATCATACCCAATCTCTACCCCACCAACGGGGACTAAATCCTATTAGGTACTCTTACCAGTGAACTCTATCTGCTGCCCTTTATTTGTTTTTTGTTTGTTTGTTTATTTGTTTGAGATGGTGATCTTACAATGAACATGCAATTCCCTGCCTCATCCCAGGGCAGCTAGGATCACAGATTTGTAACACAAGGCCCAGTTTAAAACATTCTTTCAATACAGTAGAGATTTTTTTTGTTATTGTTTTTCTTTCAAATTGGAGATAAGCTAATTCTCTCTGCAAAAATACAAAGAGTAACTATTTCAGGTTTTGTAAGTCATATGGTTTGCCATCATGGTTCAAAAGATGCCACAGACAATATATAAACAACCAGCATGTACAAATTTCAATAAAACTTTAACTTTTTGATTTTTTGAGACAGGGTTTCTCTATGTTGCCTTGACCATCCTGTCCTCAAATTTATAGAGATCGGCCTACCTCTGACTCCCAATCCCTACTGGGATTAAAGGCAGGTGCCACCACTGCCTGGCCAATAAAACTTTACAAAAATGTGAGCAGGCTGGACCTGGCCTACTGGTTTTAATTTGGCCTAATGTTTGAATACACAAAACAGTCACCAATTTTTCCAAGTAAATTAACTTTACTACTCTATTATTTCCAATGTACAAAGCATAAAGAAAAGTAATCAGCATTTTTTGGTTATATCACCCACTAGATGTATACATTTAGTGACAGTGTTTGTATACATAAAACTTAATACATATGAATTTAGAATTATACTTAAAAGGTCAACTATAAGAAAAAAAAAGACAAAGCTTACTCACACACAAATTTATAGCAAATACCTATTCAACAAAACTATGTTATTTAAAGGTATGGTGGCTTACACATAACACATAATCTCAACATTCTGGAGGCAGAAAATCTCTGAGTGCCAGGCCAGCCTGGTCTACATAGGAAGTTATAGGACAGCCAAGGCTACCCTGTCTCAATACAAATAAAAACAAAACTCCAAGTTATTTTTAATTGGTGAATTTGCAAGCACTGCTATACATAATTGTTGTTTAGTGCAGAGGAAACCCATTCAACCCCCACCTTTTCCACTAACCTGGTTACTAGCTAGAATCTACTATTAAAGACAGAGAAGAAATTAATCACATAGACAACTATTCCTTTCTAAATAGTTTCCAGCTTTAAAAAAAATATAGATGCTGCTATAAATAATAAACCTGTTTCAAAAGACATCTTATGCATCTGTGTGTATGAGGTGTGTATATGTATAGGCTTTCATATGTGTCCACATTTTTACTGAGAATTTACACTATACTTTAGGAAGGAAAAAGCAAGCCTCACCACTAATCATAACCCAATGAACACAATACTTCCAAAAATCAGTATAGCAAATTCCATGCATTTCATTGTGGCTTTGTCAGGGTGTGTCTATTCCTGCACAAACATCATGACCAAGAAGCAAGTTGGGGAGGAAAGGGTTTATTCAGCTTACACTTCCACATTTGCTGTTCATCGCCAAAGGAAGTCAGGACTAGAACTCAAGCAGGCCAGGAAGCAGGAGCTGATGCAGAGGCCATGGAGGGATGTTTCTTACTGGTTTGCTCAGCTTGCTGTCTTATAGAACCCAAGACTACTAGCCCAGGGAAACACCACCAACAATGGGCCCTCCCACCCTTGATCACCAATTGAGAAGATGCCTTACAGCTGGATCTCATGGAGGCATTTCCTCAACTGAAGCTCCTTTCTCTGTGATAACTCCAGCCTGTGTCGAGTTGATACACAAAACCAGCCAGTACACATTGAAATGATGAAAATTTGAAAAATATACTTGCTGATTAATATAAGTAATACCATGTCAGAGTTTGCTACAGCACAGCCTTATACTAACAGACTCGAGACCCACAGATAAGTAAGGTGTGCTCATCCTTGCAAGAGCACTACCACTTTCTACACACAAGGCAATTACTATGAAAAATGGGGCCATAGACAGGACTGCAGATTTCTGGGGCACAAAGACAAGTTTTTTATTCTATGGCTTTACGTTTTTCTGGGTGTTATAACTTTACCATCTAGTACATTATTCCTATAGGGTTTTTTTTTAATGATTTAAAATATACATCCATAAAAATACTAAGAAGCATATAGAAACTTAATGAATGGGACAGAGAGGATAGCTGTAAAACATACACGAGATAGAATAGAATAACCCTGAGGTCAGACTGGATGAGCTTCCTAGTAGAGTCTGAAGTCAGGGCTTTCCCAGGACACCCTCTAGTGACACCTATGGTCTAGAAACTTAAAATAACCTTAAAGAGCAGCAACTTAATCCAGCTCCCAGTGATGTCGATGGGGTTAAAGTAAAGCAGTACTTGCCTGCTTGTGATCTGCAGGGAGTCCAAGTCATCCAGGAGGGATTTTCTACTTCCCAGACTGCAGCAATAAGAGGCCCAAACCATCCAAGAGAGTGACTTAATCATCCAGGCTACACCAATGACAGGAAACTATTGCCTATGCCCTACAGATAAGCTCTATCAGCACACCTCAGCCTGCTCTACTTCAATGGGACAAAATTTTAAAAGCCCCAGTCCTTGGGGAAAAAGTTAAGATTTGCCACCAAGTTTTTAAATGGCTCAATTTAAAGTGTAAGTTTTAAATGAATGAAAATTCTGATCTCTCATCATCACTCAACATTTCAGAATCTACTATATTTTTATAATATAGTATATTATATATAGCACATAATTTTATATTAAGAGATTAAAAAAGTGAAAATAAACCTGTAAGCCTTCCAACCAGTCATCAGAGATTAAAAACTAGTTAATAAAAATACATTCTGTTCTTGGGAATGGTGAAGCAAGAAACAAAACTCAGTCGGTGCATCTATCTCCCATCCACACCTCCCACCCCCACTACTGACAACTACTGAGAGGGAGAAAGCAAGCCTGCTTCCCTAATCATTGCACATAAATGCAGCAGTGAAGCTGTGTCATTTCCACCCAGGTAATCACAATTCCCACAAAATTCAGATTCAATGTGTTTTTGCCACACAGCAAGAAGATCTAGTAAATCTATTCTACAAATGTCTCTTGAGCTCCGCCTACATTCTTTCCTGTGTGAAGCTAAAGATGAGCTTCAGATGTAGGACCCACAGAGGCAAGTGTGGCAATCAAACCCCTTCTCATGTAGACGAGCTAAAGACTTCCAAGTGACTACCCGAGTATGTTCCAAAATACAGTTCTCAAAGGGATTTATGCAAAGAAAGCCAGTGTGGTTCTTTTCACAGCATACTGACAATTTGAAAAGGACTCTGCATTTTGTCATATTTGAAGAAATTATTATTATGAAAAAGTACACACTGGTGCAAGTGACAGAATTGTAAAGATTAAAAAAAAAAAAAAAAACAAACCACAATCCTAGACATTAGGCTCTCTTTTCAGATCTGATGGGGCTGTTTTGGCAAGCAGAGTAAGCCATTATTTATGCAGCAAAATGAACAAGGCAATTGTTTATTCTGTGCTCTGTCATAGTCTTATAAGTATTCTATAAAAAAAAAAAAGATGCTCGGTCAACAATAGATTGCAGTGTCCAAGTATTCTTTTATCACATAAACCCTTGTTATCTTGGGCTTTTACATTTACATCATGCAAATCCTGGTGACTCCGCACAGCCAACAGGGCATCTCCCTCACACCTCATTTTTTTTTTAAACGAAATCTCAACTGTACTTTTAAAAAAAAATTATAAACTTGACCTCTTAAAACACAATTCCAATGAATAACCACTCTTCTAGGGAGGGAGGGAAAAAAAAACAAAACCACTCAGAATCCTGCCAACGTTTACAGAAACATCTGTGTAGGAACAGACGTGCTATTTCATCTGAAATAACGCACTGCTCCCTTTCAAACTTAGCTGGGAGATGGGAGTTTGGGAACCCCGAAAGGTAGAAATGCTCAGTTTCCTGGTGGGGTCTGCCTGCTCACACTGCGCCAGGCGGCTCCGCGGTGTGGGCAAGTCGGGGGGCCGGGAGGGCTTGGGCGGCGACTGCAGCCCCAGGGAAGGGCGGCCGGGAGCCCGGGCCAGGCCTCGCGGTCTTGCGCGGCGAAACCCGGCAACGCGACGGCCTTTCCGCTGCTAGGGCGTCCGCAAGCTCTCTAGTAATCCAACACCCCGACTTTCAAACGGGAGGCCGGGGGAGAACTTCTAGCCTTGCGGTCCCTGATCTCCCGGTGGCGAGAGAGCATGCGATCTCCGCTCCACGCGGCCCCCGGGGGCGCGCCGGGCCGAGCCCGGGGCCCAGTCCACAGCGGCGGGAACCTGCACCGCCCGACGCACAGGGCGCCCAGGCCGAAGCGGACGGCGCGAGACTCCGGGTAAGTGGCGGAGCTCAGCCGTTAACGACCGCGGCGCCTCTCGGGCGGCTAGGCGCGAGCCCGTCTGTGAGACGCGCCAGGCCCGGCAACTTCTGGCCGCCACCTCAGCGCCTCGGTGGGGAGAGCGGCACCCGGGCCTGGGACGGGGAGCGCGCGGAGCAGGGCTTACCCCGAAAATGAGCGGCTCCTTCCCTGGCCGCCGCCGGCTGGCTGAGGCGCGGCTCGGCGGGGGCGTCGCGGCTGGCGGCGGCGAGCGAGCGGAGAGTCGGAGGTGCGAGCCCTGGGCCGCCTGAGAGAAGACGCGCCGCAGCCGCCGCAGACAGCTCGGCAATATGGCCGCCCGGCGCCTCCTCGGGGGGGAAGGCGGGGCCGCCCCGCGCCCCCTCCTCCCGCGGCCCGCCAGTGGCGGGGCGAGGCCGGGGCTCGAGCGCCAACCCCGCGGCCGCAGCGAGAGCCTGTCTCCGGGCCGCCCCGGGGCTTGGGCGCCGCGGGCGGAGTCGAGTGGGCCTCAGGCGGGGGACGCGCTGCGGGGCCTCCGCGAAGCCTTCCCGAGGGACGGGGACGCCGCGGGCCAGCCCGAGTCCGAAGCCCGCAGTGAACGAAGCGGAGCCGCGCGGCCCGAAAGCTCGCCGCGCGCCCGCCGCCTGTCCCTGCCCCCGCCCCGCGAGTGGAAACTTGAAACTCCCGCTGGTGCCAGGGAACTCACGGAGGGCGTTTCCAGCGCCCCCGAGGTGGAGCTGCTCCCAGGAGGGGGTGTGGGGGTGGGACCCGGGCAGCCGCTCCAGGGTTGTAGTTCGGTGCTAGGCTGAAGGATCTCGAGCTAGGAATGGGAAACGGGCCCAGTGTTTGCAACAAAAGAACATTAATTTGTGCAGGTTTTTAACATACTAGAAAAGCTAGCTGGTCTTAATTTTGCAGTGTTTTTAAAGTTCCCTCAAAACGCCAGTGGGTATGAGCCTATAATGCCATAGGGTTTTGTTGTGGTTGTTAGCAAGGGATACTCGCTGGCAGTTAGAAGGAGTAGGTTAAGGGGAGAAAAAAAGTTGGAAGTAGGACCCAAAGAGCAGCCAAACCTAAATTATTCTAGACTTGGAAAAAGTTACCAGTCTGACCATTTTCTCCCTGTATCCACTCACTAGAGAGAGACAGCGGCTGGCTTCTGGTTGGGGTTGTCTTTCTCGCTTCTGCCAACCCTCGGTACTTTCTGCTGGCATTTAAAGTAACACTTGGTGTAACTTGTGTACACGGCAACGGTTCAAACCTCACCACCCTACCGCGTTGTTTTACTCAATCTCTCTTTCGTAAACGAACTTTCAATACAAATAGGACGCGAGTGTACTTAATTCTTACAGGACACATAAGTCATCTTTAGGGTAGCCCTTACACTTGCCTTCGCTGAGACAGTAGCTTTTCCAGGGACCCTGCAGATCCTTTCACAAAGCTTCCTCTTCCGTGAGCTACCACCGTCGCCTTCAGAGACCGCACTAAACAATTAAAAAGCCCCCAGAGACTCCAGGTTAATCTCAGAAGTCTTTAGATGACAAATTCCTCAAGGATGGGAACCAGGTGTGTGCTTTGTAACCAAACAGGTTTATGTGGTTCTCGGAGACCACCAACAGAATACTTGCTGACCCTCTCTCTCCAGGGGTGCAACAAAGATAGGGACGGTAAAAATGTTATGCGAGTCCCTAAGTAGTACACTAATCAAACTAAAGTCGAAAGTCGCGGGAGGGGAGGAGGGGCGGGGGATACACTTTGCAACTGAAAATGGAGCATTCACTCTTGGTCTTATGTTCAGAATAGTGAAGTGCTTTCACATGACCGCCTTGTTAATGATTACCACATCCCTGGGCTCAGGGTAAAAGCTATTATTGGCTTTAAAGTAAGCTAATGAATAAAGGGGAGCTTCAAAAAAAAAGTTGTCAATGTAACCTGGCTAGGAAATGGCAGAGCCATGATGAAACCCAAATGCTTGTTTGACTCAAAAGCCTTAATCTAAAAGCCTTGACCTTATCCTATGTCCTGCAATAGCAGATGCAACCCAAGTTGTAACACTTCAGTTGCTATCATATTAGTAAATATTTAAGTAAAAAGGTAATATTCAAGCTGCTGAGATAAAAAGGATACTTTCAAACATTGTGAATAGGGATGTAAATGGAAACAAACACTTTAGATAGCAATTTGGTGGGGTGAGTCAGTCTTAAAAAGGTCCACAACTCAGAATACATCTGAAGGAGATACTCTGAAATAGACTAAAAACTCCATCACAGTAATACCTATTAGATACAAAAATTAAAGAGGGAACACACATGCCATTGCTTTATTTTGATCCTCACATCAGATATTAGCATTTTTAAATGCAGTATTGAATACTCAATCAAAATATCCCTTCAATGTGGTGGTGTTGGTATGTGTGTCCCCTGGTGCTGAGAACTGAGTTTCCTTGCTGAGCAAATACGTGCTCTTCTACTACCCAAAACCTTATCCCAAGCAGTTCAGTTTCTGAGGAGGAAAGAACCATACATATTTCCTAAAACAGTCTTGTTCTTGAAAGACACCTGATATTATTCAGTAGTTATCAAGATATATTTTTAAATAGCATATACGATGTTTTAAAATCATAGCCAGGTTTAGTGGCACACATCTTTAATGCAAATACTTGGGAGGTAGAAGCAGAGTTCAAGGCCAGCCTGGTCTATGGAGTGAGTTCCAGGATAGCCAGAGGTGCATACTGATGTCCTGTCTCCAAAGAAAAATGTAAAATGATATATTGCCAAAGTGTCTACACTATACACTTACTAGACTTACCATAGTATGTTTGCTCATTGTCACTTCTGGAATTCCAATTTTAATTTGATCTGGAATTTTAAAGCATTAGTCTCACTAGCACACATAAAAATACTTCCTGAAATGAAGCAAATATTTTTATTAAATGAAGAAAATAATTTATAGATGAAGGGTTTTTTTGTTTTGTTTTGTTTTGTTTTGTTTTGCTTGTTTTGTTTTAGAAACAAAGCTACAAGCCTCTTGCTAGTTTAAATGAGGCCGGGGATCCTGCTCTCTGTTGAAGTAAAGAGGAAAGCAAACAGTGCTGTGTAATATGGCTGTAATAAAATTTTACACACAGTGTCCAGGGAGACACAGAAGAGAGCAACTAACTCTGTCCAGAGAACACCCCAGAGGAGGTGTGAGGAAAGTGGTGTGCACTTTAGAAGCCAGGAAAGGCAGCAGCATGTGGTTGGTATCCTGGGGTGGGGCGGGGAGTGGGGTTAGAAAGGTAAGTTGGGCAGTACAGAATTTTTCCTAAGACATAGGCATTGAAAAGAGGAATGCCACGTGGGAGTAACCACCAATATCTGATTGGATTTAAGGTCCACTCCAAGAGATGGAACTCATCCCTGACACTGCTTGTGTGACCAAGAGCCTGACACTAGATGGACCTAGGGGGAAACCAAATACTACTGTTCTGCTAAAGGAATGTGGCTACAAGATTACTGCTATCTTCTGCTATACCCATAGGTCAGTCCCTGGCTCAACCGTCTCCAGAGGGGTTTCCTCCTGTAGTAGATGGAAACAAATACAGAGACTCACAGCAAGACAATGTGCAGGGAGGCCTTAAAACAGTCCCAAATGTTTGCATGTCTCCATCAAAGCTCTCCCTCAGGGCTCAGAGAACCCTGTAGAAGAGAAGGTAGAAAGATTGAACGAGCCAGAGAGAGTGGAGGACACCAAGGAAATACGGCCTTGTAGACACAGAACTCACAGACTAACAGCATGCTCACACAGAGCCTGCACAGGCCTGGACAGGTATGCCCCAGATGGGGTCCCAGAACAGAGAGGACAAATGAACACAAACCCCTGTTTTGTTTTGTTTTAACTGTATAGGTCCTTTTTGTATGTACTATAGCTTCCAGTTTTGTGTTTTTATAGGATTTGGGATTCCTGTGTGTAAGAATGTGTTTTTCTCGGCCTATATGTGTTTCTTGTATTTCTTAAGCTCATTTTCTTTTGTTTGTTTTGCCCTATTCCAGTTTGTTTTATTTTTTTATTATTATTTAGATGGTTGCTTGTTTTCTAATGAGAGACAGAAAGGGTGTGGTTTCTATGGGAGGCGTTGGGGAGGGGAACTGTAATCAGAATATATTATATGAAAAACCTGTTTTCAATAAAATTAAAATTTAGAGGGAAAAGAGGAATAACATGATCCACTTTATATTTTAGTAAGACATCTGGCAATGATGTAGATTGTGTGGTTCTGTGACAATGGACAATACATTTACAAGGGACACCTTAGACAGTTTGGCTACAAAGGCCCGGGTGGGAGGGCAGGAGCACCTGAATTTGGGAGGCTGAAAAGGTTTCAGGGGAGGAGTTAGAATTTGTTAAAGAGTTGGGGACAGACTGAAGAGAAAGAAGAGAAGCATTAGTGCCTCGTGAGTTTCTGGTGAGTCTCCAGAGGGCAAATACGAACGAAGAAGAGATGCTTTTACCACTACTTAGGGAAGCGGTCCTTCTGGTTAGTCTTTGTCAGCTTGACACAAACTAGAGTCACCTAGGAAGAGGGAAAGCCTCAACTGAGAAAAGACTTCTGTTATTTTGGCCTGTGAGAATGTCTTTAAGGACATTTTCTTGATTAATGATTGATTCATGTATAAGGCCAGCCCACTGTAGATGATATGACCCTAGTCCTGGGGAGAATGGAGCAGAGCCCACTTGGCATTGTTCTTTATTTCTATCATAATCCAAAGGAAAAATCTCATAATATCCGGGGCCCTTGATATCCTGTCAGCAGCAGAGAAGGATGTCTTCAAATCCCTTGCAAATGGGATCCACTAAAGTGCTGTTTTATTTAATACCCATTTTCTACTTGATTGCATTAAACATGGAGGATATCGGTGAGCCCCTCTGGGTGTATCACAGGGGCCTTTCCAGAAAGGATTAATGAAGAGGATAAGGCCTTCCCAAATGGGGGTGACAGTATCCCATGTGCTAGAATCCTGAACCTAACAAAAAGGAAAGGGAGAAAATAGGCTGATTGCCAGCATTCACCCTCTCTCCGCTTCCTCATCCACCACAGTGGTTCCCAACCTTCCTAATGCTATGACCTTTTAATACAGTTTGTCATGTGGTGACCCCCAACCATAAGATTATTTTCATTGCCACTTCATGTTATGAATTATAAATATGTGATATGCAACCCCTGTGAATGGGTCGTTTGACCCACACAAAAGGTCAGCTGACAAGTTGAGAACTGCTGATCTACCCAGATGTGAGGGTGTGTTCCTATGCTCCTCTCATTGTGCTTTCCATGTCATAATGGACTACACCCTCAAGTTAGGAACCCAAATCAACCCTTCCTCCCTTAGGTTGCTTCTTGTAGGTATAAGAATAACACTGCAAGCAGCACTAACCTTTCATTTTCAGATGGAATAGTCTGTCTGTTTACAACAGGACAGGTGACACTGTCAGCGTTGTAAATCTGAAGAGAACCTGAACAAAGTTTGTTTCCACAGAAAACCCTGCTAGGGTCATCATCATGTCCTATAGGAATCCTTGATGTCCTAAAATTTGCTTCCGACACTCCTACCTTTGTTGGCCATTTTCCTACTGAACCTTGCCAAGCAGATGTTTTCTAATGGTGACTGGTCCCAGGAATGACCACCAGCCTCACCCAGCATCCTGTCAACCTGCCTACCATTGCTCTGTTGCACGAGTTCCTGTGCTCTATGGCCATCACTCTCTGTGCTGGACTGTGACGCTGTATGCAAGTGTAGCACTATCCCCGTGATCATGGGTGGTCACGGCTGATCTCTCCTCCATAGAGATCTGAGGAGATTGAAAAGGAACGGCAGGGACTTCATCAAGAATGGACTGTGCTGACTCTATTCACTGACGCTTAGCTGTGCTCACTAGTCTACTGGCACACAGGTGATTTCTGTGTCCATACCTGCTGAAAACTGAATCTCTGCAGAATGATCTAGAGCCCCCACTCCCCAAGCCATGGATGAGTGGAAGCCACGACTGTGGAGGCTTAAATTACTCTTCTGCAGACGCTTAAGCAGAACTAAAAGAAGGGCATCAGGAAATAAACAGTTTCAGATGAATAAAGTCTGAGAGATCAAATCAGTTAGCCAGCTTGGGAATATCAGTTTTAATATTTATGGAGAATCTAGGAATATATGTGGTTTCAATAACAGGAAGTAGGTGAACTATAAGGAGCTGTGGCAAAAGAGAACAAAGCAGTGGGCCAACCAGCCAGGTGCAATCTCAGCACTTGAGAAGCTAAGGCAGGAGGTCAGGAGTTCAAGGCAGCTGGGACTACATGAGATCCTATTTTAAAAGACAAAATAACAACAAGAAAAATAAATGCTTGCTAAATAAATGCACAAGCTAAGACAAGTCTTTTTTTGCTCTTTGGGTTTTTTTTTTTTTTGAAAATATAGCTTTGTCTAAGCCAAGAATTTTAATAAAAATACTAAATATCAAATTAGAGCATATACTAAATTGGTTTTATATTAAAAACTGTTCACTATTCTTTTAAAAACTGTACCAATGCAGAAATATTATTAGTTTTAAAGCCTGAATATAGAAAACAGCTAAGAGAATTTGCACTATGAACAGCAGCTCTCACTACTCACATTATCATGTTTAAGCACACATATTCAATGTGTTCACCAATATAATAGTCCTCAGTAAACTCAGACAAAGTAAACTATCTTATCTCTGATGCTGTGTGCCGAGTAAGCCACACAGAGTTAATTGCTGATATGAGTTATAAAATTTCAGTGCAGTCAATAGAAGTATGAAGGTTAATGTGTCTAAGTAAGAGTCAGAAAACCATAGGTCTATTCCTACCTTCATTTTTCTCTCTATCTTAGCATCAAATTACATAAGTACATAATTCATGTGTTCACAGATATGAGCTTATTAGTCAAACAAAGACAAGGTAAAAGTTATAACTTAATCCTCTTTATGTTGTGAAGGCAATAGTTTGTGATAAATGGCAATAAAATTTCAGAAGTCAGCAATAAATGGAGTAGAAAGAGGCTAACAGAGGGGATGAACAAGCCTGGCTTTATTCCCATTCCCTACCAACCAGTTACAAAGTGCCCCTGAAACATCTTACAGACAATTCTGTCATCTAGTTGCAAGAAATAGTGAAAAAAAAAAAAGCACAGGGGCCTTTCCCACATTTTGTTTAAATATATTGCAGAATTTTCAAGACTCAAAAAGGTCTCAAAGAGCACCGAATCTTGTCTCCAACAGTATTAGCAAATGATTATCTCATCAACAGTGCTCTCTGCCTCAAACCAAGTGAGAAATCTAAGGGCGACTGTGCTTGTGCCCATGAGTGTACTTAGCTTTCTCCAGTCTGGCAAGAGAGCCAGACTAGAATATCAGAAAGCTCTCTTCAAGATGTAAAATTCTTTAACTCTCACTCTGACATAAAGTAGTTGATTCTCATATAAGCAATGGAATTTACAGAATATATTGCATTCTTTTAAAAATATGCAGAACATATATGTACAGTGTCAGCATCCATAAAAAGCTCATAGCTGTAGACCAAACTGGAGACTGGTTTTAACTCTATCAAGCTTTGTGCATTATTATACTTTCCTTCTCTTATGGGAGGAAGGGAGAAAGATAAAAAACTAAGCGAATAAATATTCCCTGATTGTTGGCACTGAGGACTCCTGACAGCTACTCTCTTGGGTCACATTGGGCTTCTTTGTATTTGTTTGGTTCTGTACAGCAGCACTATTTTCTACTGAGGAAGGGTGCTTAGGACTTTGCAAAGTGCCAACTACAGAAGATCAGAGCTTTAACGTAGTGTTTTAAAATATGGGGCTGGAGAGATGGGTCAGTGGTAAGAGCACTTGCTGCTCATCCAGAGGACCTGGGTTTGAGGTCAGTACCCATATTGGGCATCTAACAACCACCTATAACTCCAGCTCCAGGGCATCCAACACTCTCTTCTGACCTCTTTGTGCACCAGTAGACATGTCCATATACACATGAAAACATACATGGACATAAAAAATAAATCTTTAAAAAATATAGACAAAGTCGCTCCACATATTACTTGGTACTTCTTTCTTTAACAGACAGAGCTCCCTAAGTGGCCTCTATTTGGTAACAAGTAGGCTAAACTAGGATCGACAGTGTGTTCTGTGATCTGACAGCACTCTGCACCTCCATTTATGTGTTAAAATTGGATTGGCAACATGACAATATTAAGAGATGGAGCTTTAGGAAGTGATTGAGCTGTAAGTGTGCTGCTCTCGTGAATGGGTTAATATCCTTGAGCATCTTTCTTACACTATTTGTTTATCTCTCTTTCCCCTTCTATCTTTCTGCCATTTGAGGGTACTTAGTTATAGGGAACCATCTTTGAAATAGAGAGACCTAGTTTTTTCCATGCACCACATCTGCTATCACCTTGATAGGAATTCCCAGCATCCAAAACTATAAGAAATACATTAATTATTAATTACCCAGTCATTTCAGTCAGCTTCTATCACTATAATAAAGTACCTGAGGCCATTAACTTACAAAGAGAAAGGATTTCTGTTGACTCACAGTTTTTGAGGTTCCAATCCAAATAAGGTGACCCCAGTGAAGACCAAAGGTCTTGCACAAGCAATCATGTGAACAAGCAGGTCAGAAGCATGCCAACAGCCTCAGTCAAGCTGCCAGATCACTATAGCCTCAGCTCACAGCCTGAATGTCACCCCAGGAAAACCCTGAACCAGAACTGCTCAGCTGTTTTGCTCCTGCATCCTTGACCTAGAAATTGTGAGATAATTAGTGGTTCTCTGATGGTTTGAATAGGAATGGCCCCGGTAGACTCATGGTTTTGAATGCTCAGCCCATAAGGAGTGGCATTATTAGGAGGTGTGGCCTTTTGGAGAAAGTGTGTGTCACTCTATGGGCCTGCTTTGCAGTCTCATATATGTTCAAATTAGGCTTAGTGTGGCAGTCTCCTGCTGCCTGCAGATTGAGATGTAGAACTCTCAGCTCCTTCTCCAGCATCATGTCTGTGTGTATGCTGCCATGCTTCTCACCATGATGATAATGGACTAAACCTCTGAAATTGTAAGCCAGCCCCAATTAAACATTTTCCTTTATAAGAGTTGATCATGGTGTCTCTTCACAGCAATGAAATCCTAAGCAGAAATTGGTACCAAGAGTAGGATAGGCTGGAGAGATGGCTCAGTGGTTAAGAGCACTGACTGTTCTTCCAAAGGTCCTGAGTTCAAATCCCAGCAACCACATGGTGGCTCACAACCATCCGTAATGAGATCTGACGCCCTCTTCTGGGGTATCTGAAGACAGCTATAGTGTACATATAATAATAAATCTTTGCCGGGCGGTGGTGGTGCACGCCTTTAATCCCAGCACTTGGGAGGCAGAGGCAGGTGGATTTCTGAGTTTGAGGCCAGCCTGGTCTACAAAGTGAGTTCCAGGACAGCCAGGGTTACACAGAGAAACCCTGTCTCAAAAAAACAACACCAACAAATCAAACAAACAAACAAACAACAACAACAACAACAACAAAAGAGTAGGATATTGCTGCAATAGGCCTGACCAAGATTTTGTTTGGAAGAATATGGACCTTGGGACTTTGAGTTAGGAGGAGAGGAGTGGAGTGTTTTACAGATTAGTAAGCCATGGTAGACAGTGGTGCCAAGGAGGATTGGAGGCCTGGTTCAGGAGATTTCAGAGGAGAAGAATATTTGTATGCAGCCTAGAGGGCATTCTTATGATATTTTGGCTAAGAATATGGCTGCGTTTTGCCCTTGTCCACAAAATTTGTTTGAGGCAGCTCAGTGGGGTTGCAGAAACCCAGGAAGAGGCTAAATTGAGGAGTTTTGGATTAGTTGCATTGGCAGAGAAAAATCTCCAAACAGCATAGTATCATCTCTGTCAAGTAGTTATAGTGTTCACCCCTGTGTGATTTATAATACAGTGAAGCAATATGAGCAAGGAAAAGTCCAAAATGTACAATCTGAGGAGAAAATGAGCACCAGGTAATGGAAGGGAGCTGAGTCCCGTGTTCAAGAAGATAAACAGATTAAAGAAAAGTGTGATTGTAAATGGATTAAAGGGAGTAGTGATCTCAGGGCAAAACCCTACCCAGCCAGGCTTCCAACTTGTGAAAAGGAATTAAAGAACAGCGTAGGCCCAGGTATGGTGTTATATGACTTCAATCCAAGCACTCAAGAAACAGACAAGCAGATCTCTGAGTTCAAGGCCAGCCTAGTATACAGAGCAAGTTCCAGGTCAGCCAAGCTTAGACAGTGAAGGAAACCATTGAAAACAGAAAGCTGTTAAAGATGTAATTGAACAAGGAGGCCATGTTCCAGCCCCAGCAAGTAGCAGAACTTGGCAGCTTCGGTCATGTAGATCTGGCTTTAGAGTCAAGGATAGAAAAGGAGGGTTATGGAGTCTCCCTCTGACTAAGGAAAGCTGCTGAAGCAAGGCGTGTGTAAGGCATGTCCGTGCATGGAGGCCCAGAGAGGCCTTTGTGGTGAAGCTGTGAAGATGAAGCTTGGATTGCCTTGGAGACCCTAATATGTTGGAGATGCCTGAGCTGTAGGAAATCTGCTGAGGAGAGCTACTAAAAGAGAGTGGAAACATCCCAAGAGAAAGAAGTGTGTTGCAGTCAACAAAGCTGAAAGAGTTGGAGATCTGAAGAGTACATTTGACATTTGCTATGATGTTCCTTCACAACAATAAAAACCCAAGTTAAATGATTATAGTTTGGGGTATGTTTTATATTGCAAATGATAACCAATGTGTTTACATGTAAGAAATTCTCACAACAGGCTACTCCTTGGTTTTTGAAAAATGACTGAATTATATAAAGCAATCCAGAAGCTTATCATTGAAAAGTAATACCCTTTTTGCAGAACTAAGACCACTGAAGAGGGATTTACTCAAACCTATCCTTCCTCTCCCTCCTTGACTCAGTACAAGAGGAAAGATCCATCCTTTACAAACCCCTCTTCCCATAGACACATCACAACCTATTACTTGGTCCTAATGATTTGAGCTTTTGCATCTGTCTTGCTATCTACATGACTCCTACCTGGGTCCTTTCAGACTCCATTTATAATGTCCTGTTTTTCCATGTCCACTTATGTTCCATTTGATTAATTCGCATTACTGCATTCATAGTTAATTTGTTGAGAAACAATTATGCTGATCTCACATCTCCCTTGATCACTGTTTCCTCCAGACCCATTTTAGACTTCCCATCACTCATCATTGATTTGCATTTGCTCTCCAAGCTCAGGTCACCCTGTAATTATTAGATTACATGTACTTCTACACCACACCCAGACTGCAAGGATCTTCCACCTCGCTCCACCCCATTCACCTTGCTGGTAGCTATTTGTCCTCTAAATCTGAGTCATAACTCAAGATTGTGCTAAGTGCCCTTGTATAAAACTCAGTGTACCTTTCCTTTATAATATTAAACACTATTTGCATCGTTAATGTTTAGCTGTGAGCGTGTAAGTGCAAGGGCGCACAGTAAAATGCAATTAGCAGCATATGTTCATTTGGGTTGAAAACATTAGTGTTAGGCCAAGCTACTGACTAGGAAGAGTTGTATTTTTTTTCACTGTGCTAGTCTTTAAGAGTTAGTATACCATAAAGACAAAAAGCTTGACCTTAGACCTGCATTCCGAATCCATAGCTACCATATAAAATTCTACTTTGTGCTATTTTTTTTCTTACATGACCCTCATTTGTACAGAAAGCCTATTTCTTTTTTGAATAGATATTGACTTTTCCTTTCTCAGAATGATATTTAGGTGTAGTGGTTTGAATAACAATGGCTTCCATAAATTTATATATTTGGATATTTAGTCATCAGGAAGTGGCACTATTTGAGAAGGATTAGGAGATGTGGCCTTGTCAGAGGAAGTGTGTTGCTAGGGTGTACTTTGAGGTTTCAAAAGCCCAAGCCAGGCCTGATCTCCTCTCTGCATACTAATCAAAATGTAGCTCTCAGTTAGTCCTCCAGCCTGCGTGCTCCCATGCTCTTGGCCATGATGATAATGAACTAAACCTCTGAAACTGTAAGCAAACTCACAACTAAATGCTTTCTTTTATAAAAGAGTTGCTTGGTCATGATGTCTCTTCACAGCAGTAGAACAGCAATGGACACCAGGTAAGCAGTCTAGAGCTGGAGCTACGTATGTCAGCTTTCACCACTTTGTGCTCTTCCACTCTCAACACGTGCCTTCCACTGAATGACCAAGCTGCCATTTAAAGCCGAGAGAGAGAGAGAGAGAGAGAGAGAGAGAGAGAGAGAGAGAGAGACAGAGAGACAGAGAGAGAGAGACAGAGAGAGAGACAGAGAGAGAGACAGAGAGAGACAGAGAGACAGAGAGACAGAGAGAGAGACAGAGAGAGAGAGAGAGACAGAGAGAGACAGAGAGAGAGAGAGAGACAGAGAGAGACAGAGAGAGACAGAGAGAGAGAGAGACAGAGAGAGACAGAGAGAGACAGAGAGAGAGAGAGACAGAGAGACAGAGAGAGAGAGACAGAGAGAGAGAGAGACAGAGAGACAGAGACTGAGATTCATTCTTTTCAAGACATTTCCCAGATTGTTTTCCTCTGTCTATACATATGTGTGTGTTTACATATCATTATATGTAAATATATTACTTATTGGTTTATCTTAGTTCTAGAACCAAATGTAACTGCAAATCAGGTTAGCTTTATAGCTTTGTATAGGCTTTTCTTTTTATTTGTTTGTGATTTACTTTGTTGTTTGTTGGTGTGTTTTTGTGTTTTGAGGTAGGGTCTTGATCTTTGAAATAGATAAGGCCTAGGCTGGCTGTAAACTTGTAGTCTTCCTGCTTCAGTCTCTACGTTCCTAGGCTTATAGACATTTACTACCAGTTTTTGCCTTGAAATGACATAGTCTTCACTCCAGATGGTCATACACTTAGCTAAAAATTGACAGTAGTATTTGTGACTGTATGAGGTGAGGGATGGGATTACACATTCTTGCCTATACATGTTACAACTAGAGAACTGGTATCATTCCTCAGGAGCCATCAACCTTTTTTTTTCTTTTCTTTTCTTTTCTCCCCTCCCCTCCCTTCCCCCTTCCCCTTTCCTTCCCCTTCCCCCTCCTGCCTGCCCACCTGCTTGCTTGCTTTTCATTGCTGTTTGGGTTTTGTTTTGTTTTGTTTGTTGGTTGGTTTGTATGACACAGGGTGCTCCACCCCTCCCCTCCCCCTCCCCTTTACC
>NW_022196906.1:46047992-46058291 GCF_008632895.1 Mastomys coucha | reverse complement strand
CCCTTCCCCCTCCTGCCTGCCCACCTGCTGGCTTGCTTTTCATTGTTGTTTGGGTTTTGTTTTGTTTTGTTTTGTTTGTTGGTTGGTTTGTATGACACAGGGTGCTCCACCCCTCTCTCTCTGTCCTGAAACTCAACAGTTAGATTATGCTGGCTGGCCAGCAAGCCCCAGAGATGCCTCGGCCTGTCTTCACCTTCCAAGCCCTGGAATTTCAAGCATGTTCCACCACCCAAGGATTTTTACATTCTAGGAATAGAACTCAGGTACTCAGGCTTGCCTGGCAAGCACGATATTTTCACCAACCGAGGCATCCTTCCAACTGAAAAATGCTATTTTTTAATAGATGGTAGGGGAGTAGCTATGATAAATATATTAACCTGAAGAGCCTGAGGCAAAAGTTTACATATTGATATTTGTTTACCAGGAAGTTAAAAGCCAGGGAAACAGGACTGAGGGAGGTAGGGGATATTGAAGCAGGGAAGGAAAGAGAGCAGATGCTCGGTTTTTTACTAAGCTGGGTATCACTTGAGCCAAGCACAATTGGTTGCTTGATTTTAAAGACCAGTTCTCAGGACTGTTAAAGGTCATATATCAGAACAGTGTGCTCATATGAAGAACAGGGAGAAAACCTAGCACTTCTCCCATCTGCTGTCAGTTACGGGTTACTCTATCAGCGTTCAGCCCTTGACATTACAGTTGAGTAGACATGGACAATCAAAATCTCCCATGGCATCTCCCCAGGATCCACAGGGAAGCCTCAGAGCAGTGAGTGAGTGTGTGGCATACATAAGAGGAGGATTAACATCATGTGGCATCTCCAGGAATTCTGAATACATACAAGAGTTAATCCACTGCGGTGGCATCCATGAATGCAAAACAAGAGGCTGACACCCTGAAACAGATGATGCTGGAAGATACAAAGTGGTACCTCAAAGGCACTGTCTACTGGAGACACCCTACCATCTCTACCACACTACTCCAAAGTCAGTGAGCCCCTGCATCCTACACGCTGCCCAACACTTAGATGTATGCACAATGAGTTAATAACAAGAGCTACAGTAGAATTTAGTACCCACCTGCTTTGAGCTAGGTAGTAAGCTATCATAATTATAGTATCAAATGCCTTTCCCATACTCATGGATTTCCAATTGACTAGGACTTGGTTGCCAGTTGATTGACTTTGGAGAAAGCAATTGAATCCCAAAGGATTTCATCATTGGATTTATCTGGCAGAGTTATAATACAATGACATTGTTGGAAGGTAGAAGGTAGACTGTGTGGCCTCCTTGGAGAAAGTACTGAGGGAATGCCCCAGAGAGAAGATGTAGCTTGTCTTTAACACTTCTTCCGCTTTGCTTCCTGGCCACAGTGAGGCAAACAGCCTTTTCCTCAACTCACTCCTACTATCATGATGGTCTACTTTTCCTAAGGCCCAGAGTAAGATAGCTGGCTGCTCATGGCTGAGGCCTCAGAAACCATGAACCAAAATGCCTCTCCTACTTTCCAGTCATTCTCTTAGGTGTTTGCAGGAAACAGAGGAAACCCTGAGTGAATGTGTGCTGTTGACATAGGCATAGAAGTGTCAAGAACTCCATAGCCCCAGGTACAGAAATAGCAAAGCCTTCCCCTATGGTCCGCATGTGGGTATTGATACTGTAGCTCATTCCACCCACATATTTACTCTCTGAAGACTACTGCCCTGCAGAGACTGCTAAACCTGTCATTTTTGATCCAGCTGTATACAATAAACTCTGCCCTCTTGTTTATCTGAAGATTATAAGCCTACTGCCTCATTCATCTGTATGCAATAACCACTGATTCTCTGTTCAACTCCATATATTAAACATGCTGAGCTTCCTGGGTGATGAGGTTTCTCTGTCTAAGAGCCTAGGCCACATGATCCCAGCCTTACCATTAGTCTGTGTGTTTGTCTTTCCTTCATTTCCCTGCCACGCCAGTCATGTCTATCCTTCTT
This sequence comes from Mastomys coucha, assembly GCF_008632895.1. NCBI lineage: Eukaryota > Metazoa > Chordata > Mammalia > Rodentia > Muridae > Mastomys > Mastomys coucha. Next base: position 46,056,316 of record NW_022196906.1, on the reverse strand, counting down.
TAGTGCTGGGCAAGGAACCAGCAGGTATTTGTCACAGAAATAATGAGTATAACATATGTATTAACTGACCCATAGGTGTTATTTCATTTAATCTTTATGATAAAACCTGGAGAAAAATACTGTTTTCTGTTCTCCTTCTCACCCTTCCTTCCTCTTTTTTATTCCATTCACTTCTTCATTTGTCTATGAAGAAACAAATAAAGATACTAACATGGTTGGTAATCTAGGAAGCCAGGCTCTAGAGTAAGCAAACACCTATCCTAGACCTTGCATACTTGCTGAGATGGGGATTAATAATGAAACAGCTGCAAAATCTGTGTGTGGTAATATAAAGATATTTGGGGAAGAGGAACACATCAGGAGCTGATGGATAGTCTATGGAATAAGCCATCCATTCCCATCTAGAAATTAGCAATGTTGTAGGTGGAACCATTCTCTGTTAATACAGTCCTGAAGTCCTTGCTCTTCTCTCTCTCTCTCTCTCTCTCTCTCTCTCTCTCTCTCTCTCTCTCTCTCTCTCTCTCTCTCTCTCTCTCTCTCTCTCTCTCTCTCTGGTTTTTTAGAGACAGAGTTTCTCCATATAGCCCTAGCTGTCCTGGAACTCATTATGTAGACCAGGCTGGCCTCGAACTCAGAAATCCACCTGTCTCTGCCTCCCAAGTGCTGGGATTAAAGGCATGTGCCACCACTGCCTGGCTTCTTTCTCATTTCTAAACTGCCCCCCCCATTCATCTTTCCTCCTAGAAGGTATTCGTCTGACTCTGCTTTACTTCTAGTAAACACTTTACCTTGGCTCCATCAACACACATACTTTGGGAAAAAACAATGTCATTATTTTCTTCCTCCTCCCTTGCTCCAATGACCAAAAAAAAAAAAAAAAAATCATTTAGGTGTTTCTGAGTTTACAAAATGAAAAGGCATATGGAGGACTGAACAGCACATTTCCAACTTATAAGTAGCTAATAGATTTGGTAGACTATTCCTGAATTCTTATCATCTTGGAATGTTGACTTGCCTACATCAGTTTTTCTGAGGTTTCTACTTTTCTCTGGCTCATCATTTTGAGAAAAATTAGTTCCACATAATCCAATTTCTTGATCTCAGTCTCAGACTGAAACCTCTGATGTTTGCTTCCTCTGAGAAGAAAGGTATCATTCTTCCATCCTACCAATGCCTAAACAGACTGGAAGTACAAAGGAGAGGAAATCAGACAACTGTGATTTATTTACATTTTAAGGGAACCTTAGATGCTCACCTTCACATTCATTTCTTCATTCTTCTCATAGAAGAAACCCATCACAGGCTATCCGTTCTGAGAGCAGCACCCAAAGCCCAGGGCTTTCTCCTTTGCTGGAGTTGTTTTATTCTCTACTTTTTTGTTTTAATTCTAAGATAACCATTTAACCACCAAACTATTAATAAACATCTTACAGCACCAAAGACACTAGAGCAAAGTAAGACACTTGCACTTTTTGTTCAATACCACTGTTGTTTCAATGTGTTTTTAAACCTACTGCAGTATCCAGTGTGCATTTACGTTATTTGTTCTAATTCACAACTGAGATATCTTCCCCCTGAGCAATTCCTGTTGACTTCATCCATTATATATTTACTTGCTCTTTGGCCTCAAGCACTGTGACTTTTTATCTGCCTCTTCTCTGTTTTCTTTCTGAATGCCCTACTGAAATCTCACGCTGTGCTTATGGACCTTGACCCTCCCTGAATTGTCATGAGAGCCCAGGGCCCTCCAGCCTCTCAGACTTCCATAGACTGAATCATTCTTTGGGGGTAGACCAGTGGGGACACATCAATCACTTGGCATGTGGTTCAAATTATCAAATAATTTGAGGAGGACTCTGAATTCTTCACAAGCATGAAGATATATGAGACCTGTGTCTCAGTTTTGCCCCTGATAGGACACAAAACCAAGAAACCTATGTAGATTAAAGACCTTCACAGTTTTAACCATTCTGAGAACATGAGGTCACACTTGACAATGGTAGCTGAGAAGTGATCACTCCTTACCAGGTTATCATTTCTGGTAGAGCTATAATAAGACAGTAAGCTAAAAAATAATGCACTGATCATTCTACCAGCTGTGTCTTAGTATTTTTTTTTTACAAAGAATTTACTTGTGTATCAACATCAGAGAGCATTTATGATAGAGAATAGCAAAAGACATAATTAACATGCTTGTAAGAGTAACAAAGAAATGATGTACAGTTTGATGCAATAAAAATGAATGTGGCACTACATGCAAAGTGAAGGTGATCCTTTGGGGGCTGGAGAGAGAGCTTAGAAGTTAAGAGCATTTGCTGCTCTTGGAAAGGACTTGAGTTCACTTTCCAGCGCTCATGATGAGTAGCTCACAACCCTCTGTAACTTCCATGGCCTGAATTGGTACCAGGTACAAATGTGAGGTAAATGCATACATTCAACAAAACACTTATGTACATACAATAAAAACAAATCTTTTAAAAAAAGTGATGTTTTTGTTATTTTTCTTTAAAACTAACTTATCTTTTAAATAAAGTATGTTTTAGAGGATTTCCTTGTTAAGTTAAGCAGAGTAGAAAATGGTATCTCACATGTTTGTGCCCAGATCATTGGCATGCCAGGCATGTGCTCTGCCACTGAATTATGCTTCTAGACTAACCTGACATTTTTCCAGACAGGTCCAACTTTGTAGTAGTCTGTATGGCTTTATAATCCCCCACCCCCAACACACCATTTATTGAAAAGACATTTCTTTCTCTCAATAAATTACATTGTGGAAAGTTGTTCAAATCTATTTCTTGATTCATTCTTTGATTCCATTGATCTAAATATGTATTTTATGCCTCTTCCACACCACTCTTAATGCAAAACAATTTTAAAATCAAGTAACTATGTCTATTAGTTGTCTTTATTTTCAAGTGTTTTGGCTATTCTAGATAGTTAGCATTGTCATATGACTCTTAGGACAAACTTTTGATTATCACATAGGTGCAGGGGAAGAACACTGAGGTCTTGACTGTGATTTAAATAACTATGTGTATCAATTGATACTTCAACAATATTGACTTTTAACTTGTGAACAAATTGTATGTCTTCATAAATTCAAATAATTCTCTAATTTTTTCAGCCATATTTCACAGTTTTCAGTATACAAGAGGTAAAATGCTTGGACAAATTTAGTATTTTATACCTTAATACTTTTTATAAATATAAACATTTAGTTTGTTTCATCTTATTCTTGAGACAGCATTTCTCTGTGTAGCCCCAGCTGCCCTGGAACTCTCTATGTAGATAAGGATGTCCTGGAACTCACAGAAATCTGCCTGCCTCTGCCTCCCAAGTGCTGGTGTTAAAGGCATGCAGCACTATACTTGGCAATAATTTTTATTTATTTTAAATTTTATTATTAAAAATATTGTGAACAAAAGAACATCATACACAAAAATTAACCAAACCCAAAGCCTACAATACAATAAACTTCCACAGTTAGAATAGATTTTTGGGTAGCTAGAGAGACAGTTTAGCAGTTAAGAGCACTGGCTGCTCTTCCAGAGGTCCTGAGTTCAATTCCTAGCAACCACATGGCAGCTCACAACCATCTGTGATAGGATCTGATACCCTCTTCTGTCTGATGTTCTCTTCTGTCATGCAGGCATACATGCAGACAGAGCACTTATACATTAAGAAAATAAATAAATAAATAAATAAATAAATAAATAAATAAAAATTTTAAAATATCTTAAAAGGAATAGATATTTAGAACAGAAGCTGTGAAGCTACATAAAAATATCTTTACTTCTTTTAATATATCCAATAATAAATGGGCCTTAAATGATTTAAACGTGAGGACTTTTCACGTTCAACAGTTATATCCAGATATGTGATATTCTAATAATCAGGCAGTTAAAACTGCAAATGTTTAGCCAAGTATAATACATAATGCCCACATGACAGAAGCTGAGGCAGGAGGATTTTGAATTCAAGGACAGCTTGAGCTACATAATAAGACTGTATTTTTAAAAAGAAAAGAAAAGAAAAGGAAAGGAAAGCAAAGGAAAGGAAAGGAAATATGCCATTTAAACAGCATCTGCTGTTTCAGTATGATCATAAATTCAGATACTTGCTCGAAAAGACTCATGGATAACCTCGAGGTGTATGCTATAGACATGCTTAAGGAGCCCTGCTTCATGGTGCTGGTCTTTCCTCTTTGAGAAACTGGAGACCAGGCTGCTGCAAGAGCTGTGTGGCTTCTGTGCTGTATAACAATGCTCCAGTCTTTGTGTAGAATAACAAAATCAAAAGGGAGCCAATGAAAATATGGTTCTCCAAATAAAAAAGCCCATACAACAGATCCATTGTGTTTTTTTAATATAGGTGCATAGCGTACCATTTGTTGAAAATATACAAAGATATTATCAAAACTTAGATTTCAGGAAATCCTCTCAGTTAAAAAAGAAAAAAGAGCCACACCTAATTTACTATTATTTGGAAAAACCCATTGGTTTGTGTGATAAAACAAAAATAGGCTGATTATACATCTGGCGAGGTGCCAAGTCCTTCTGTGAACACTAAGATAATGGACTGTCATTGTACTGTTTGTTATGGTTGCCAATTCCTGTCAGACTGGTCCTCAGCAGTCATGTGGACTGCCACCATTTATCAAGTTTGCTGCTTAAAAATTTCCTTCTATTTGTCTAAAGCAAGAACTCATTTGTTTGTTAAATACACAGTTGGTGAAATTTCCAAGATTTGTGGTAAACTTCCACAACTTTACTATTGTAAATGGAGCAAATGTGTAAAACCATCTTACCTTAGGAAAACTAGACGGTCAGTTGCATTGACCTTTGATGTAATTATTTTCTAAGCCTTTGATTAACAGTCTTTTTAGATGTCACTAAAATAAGAATTTTCTATTTTCTATGTTAATGATCTTCAACAGAGAGGAATCGTTGTAGCATTACAAAATTATATAACCTTAAAGCAAAAAATCTTTATCTGATTTTTAAGAATAAATTCTCATAGAATTCCTGTGCTAATTTCATCCTCTAGAGAAGAATATCTCATGGAGTCCTTTGAACATTTCACTACATAATTTCTATATTAGAGTGCAAAAAATTATTTTTATAGAAATTTGGTTTTTTCATTTTAGGTACAAAATCCTATTGTCTGTTCTTTGCAAACTGGGAAATATTTTATCAACAAAGCTTTAAACCTGTTGAAGCACAGTTTTTTGCAACCCTCCAAATATGAGTTCATGAAATAAACATGGCATGAGCTTGGACATTAGCTTGTAGAAATCTAAGAGTGTTTTCTTTTGCATGGATGTTATGGATGATGCTCAGAGAGAACCACTTGAAGCAGGGGATAGAGGCATAAACTGTTGCTCAGTTCTGAAATCCTTAGGATTGTAAAATATCTCCTCAGACACAGACAGTATCAACCATACTTGTAAATGCCACAGTTGATTTGCAGAGATTCTACAAAAGAGATTAAGGAAAGATAATGTTGAAATCTTAAAGGAAAAAAATATTAGGAATAGACTTTTCAAAAATCCCCCCTGATTCTGGAAAATTTAACAACATGAAAGCAGCTGTGTCCTGTATGGACTTCCAGGCAGTTTGTGCCACAGAGACATGATGAACTCCAGGCAGTCCTGTCGCAGTGGCCTTTCCTAGCTCTCACATACAAGGATTCATAGAAATGGGTGCCGTTTTGCAGCTCCGGGGGCCTGTCAGCTTCTGTCATCCTGGAGAGGGTGGAGAGGAAGCAATAGGACAGGAACTGGGGTACACATCAGCTAAGAGAGCTTGCTTTCAAGGTCGTTTTAATTACATGAACATTGTGATAGTTGGTTTTAAGCTACCTCCTGTCCCTGTCTCCAGAGGCATGTCCCCTAGTGGTCCTGTGCTTTGTTAAAAGCAATGGTGACTACTTATTTCAGGACCAGTTCTAAGATAAGATGACAGGATTTCCTGTGAGAGAAGACAAATGCTTTTCTTTAGGATAATAAACATTCCACAATCCCACAGAGGCAATCCTTTATTTGTTCCCCCTGCTCTGACAATGGGAAGTCACAGAGCCTCTTTCACCTCTGGCCCAGGGCCACAGTGCAAGCAGAACTTCAAGGAAAAGCATAAAGATAAGGCCCAAATCCCTAGGAAGGAAGATGTTAGCCTGGCCTGCGATTCAGAGCCCTGCCTGGTCCTACCCACTCTGCCTTTGGCCTCAGATCCTCTGTCTCCTCCCCACCTTATCTGCCTCTGGAGAATTTCCATTATTTATCCAGATTTAGGTGTGCAAAATCAGCTTTCCTCTTGGTTCAGCTGGGACTTTATTGGGATTTAAAACAGAAAACTGGAGGGAAAGAAAGCAAATATGAGAGATACAGATGGATAAGTTTACAAACCCCAGATTGTCTTTTTAATTTTTAATCTCACTAATGTCTGTCTTAAGCCTGGTTGGATGGTTGGATTGGCACAGCATGAGGGTGCCCAGCTCCATTTCTTTCTCTTGGCCTCCACACTGTCTGGGCTGATGAGGTAGAGGCTAGACTCCGCGCCTCAGATTCCTGGCACCATGTTTCTCTGGAACAATTCATCTCTGGTGGAATCTTAGGAAGAATATTTAGTTACTTTCTAGAATTCACTTTGTGTTTCTCCTCTGGAATTAGCATTCAAGTTGTCAGTTCCTGCTGGGATCAACTGACTTTCCTTCCCACAGATCCCTGATTCTTTTGGTTCAAGCTTATTTTTCTGCCTTGCTAACAAGAAAGCCTTTCCCTTGACATTCATATTCAGTGCAGGCACTCCAGTGGGTCTGTGGCTCTGCTCCCTGGAAAGATGGCTTTGGGGGACTGGGGAGATGACTCAGGTGGTAAAGTTCTTGCAATCTAAGCATGATTACCAGAGCTTGAGAACCTAGAACCCATGTGGCTTTTGTTGTTGTTGTTTTTAAAAAGGCAGGCATGGTAATGCACACTTGTAATCCCATTAGGGAAGTGGAAATGAGGATTCCTAGACATCACTAGCCAGCCAGCCAGCCTAATATAGTTGGCTAGCTCTAGGCAGTGAGAAACCTATCTCAAAAAACAAGGTAGACAGCACCTGAAGAATGACACTTGAGGTTAACATCCAGCCTCCACATGCACATACATGCACACATGCACTTGTATACATACACCCCCACCTCTTTCCCTCTCTATCTGTCTCTCTCTCTGTCTCTTTGTCTGTCTGTCTGTCTCTCTCTCTCTGATTTGCTTTCCTATTAGGTTTATCTGATGAAGTTTTGGAGTGGTTCATTAGGATTAGGTTGACCATTCCTGTAGGTTGACCTACATTTATGTAAAACAGCAGTTTCTTCATTTTACTCTTAAGGCTGCATCTGACTGCTCTAGAAGTACATATCCTGCATTGGGCAGTATACTTTTCTACCTTAGGGTAAGTACAAAGCAAGGACAAGTTCCCAGTTCATTATTATTTCCACCGTGGTATAACAGGTTGACTGAGTGACTTACCACTCAGGTTCCTACCTCACTGCTGAGGGTGGGCTAGATAGATGTGACCTTTGTAGTATGGCAGTGGCAGTTTTAGAAACACAAATTAACCACACATACAATATGGTTGTGCTTAAAACAGTTCCTGGTGTGGCCAGCTTTAGAAAACTATTGCTTTACTAGGCAATAGCCAAAGCCATTGACATCCTAAGCAAAGGTTCTACCTGAGCTGCATCTGCAGTCGGAAACCCCAGAGCAAAGACGCTTTAGAGACTCTGGTTACGATTTGTACTAAGGGACTGTAGAGACTGGATGAGAAATCAAACCTGCAGGCTGTGGAAGTAGCTGCAGAGTGGAATTCCACTAACCAGCCAACTCTGTGCTCACTTGTACATTCTGTGCCTTGCTCTCTCCACATGAGATATGAAAGGAAAATACAGTGAGTGCTTCTGTGGAGACGATAATGGTCCAGCGGTCCAGCACATGTATGGACTCACCGTGAGTCCTGGTTTTTATTACTCTACAGATCTTGTCAATAAAGATATTTTAAAAAGTTATGGATGCTACATGGTTTTAGCTAATATGGCAACTGAAACTTGGAGATTAAAGGCAACTCCAGTACTCACTGCAGTGATCATTGGACAAGGCCAGGGAACCAAAGGAACTCCCTGGGAGAGTAGGTGTTGTCCTCTAAGTTCACAGCTACCATTTTCAAGAGTTGAGCTGTGTCTGTTTGCAAACGATCATCACAGCTATGCTTGCTGACTGTTAACAGTCCCTTATAGAAGAGGTCTGCTAGAGAGGCTCAAGGGACCCTCCTCTGAGTATCCAGCCA
>NW_022196906.1:46021667-46047594 GCF_008632895.1 Mastomys coucha | reverse complement strand
AGTCCCTTATAGAAGAGGTCTGCTGGAGAGGCTCAAGGGACCCTCATCTGAGTATCCAGCCACTCCTCTCAACAAGCTGAATGCAATTCTTTCCTAACTGCATGTGTGTGACCTCAGGGTGTTAGGGAGGGGCCATGCTATATGGACTGAAGAAGAACAGGGGAAGAGGGTTCCATCTATACAGCAGTGGTAAACACACCATCCCTTGCTGGGTACAGACCTTCGAGGATGGCTGCCTCAAAGACACCCAGAGCTCCTACTCATAGTCTTCCACACAATGTTCTGTAAGTGACCCTAATAAACTCATTGATTCCATAGCTTGAAATTTGGTGAAATCAAATTTTGGTTTATCATTTGGACCTTAGAAGAAAGAGGGTAGATATTTTATAGTGCTCCCAGGGTGAATATTCTCACAACAGAGTGTGATTATTTGAAATGTTAAATGTGTTTCTATTGCAGGATATAAAAACCATCTACTACTTTTGCTATATTTTGTATTTGTTCTAGAAATGACCCCCATAGGAAAGAAGAAATCAAAGTTTTAGTTTTATTAGTGACTGACGTTTCAGTTCTCCAAGCTCACTATGAATCCACATTTTATATAATATGCCACAAAACTTGTCTGCTGCTCAGTGTCAGCTGGCAGGCAAATTGCTGTGCCTTTATAATCCCATGACTGTGATCAGAACTGCATCAGGAATACCTTTTACAGTAATGGCAGGATGGCTCCCAGGATAAAAGTGCTCTCCATAGAAGCCCACTGACTTGAATTGGAGCCCTGAAACCCATAACAAGACCAACATGATGGTTCACATCTGCACTCCCACAGAAGAGAATGAATGACCCAGAAACTTCTGTGCCAGCTGGCCTGAAGTACACAGAACAGCAAAAACAGTAAGAGAGAAGTGACTCAAGAAAGTTGTGCACATGATATGTATGTGCCCATACTCTCACACCCTCACATCACACACAGTAAGTAAATAAGTAATCTTCAAAAGAATATTTACTATAAAAGACTTAATGCGCCGGGCAATGGTGACGCACACCTTTAATCCCAGCACTTGGGAGGCAGAGGCAGGCAGACTTCTGAATTCAGCCTGGTCCACAGAGTGAGGTCCAGGACAGCCAGGGCTATACAGAGAAACCCTGTCTCCAAAAAAAAAAAAAAAAAAAAAAAAAAAAAAAAAAAAAAAAAAGATGAAATTCAACTATATTTCTTCATTTAATAAGACTATTCTTGTAGAGTGTGGTGGCACAGCCTGTAACCTCAGTGCTCTTGAAAGGTAAAGCAGGAAAACTGTGTTTAAAGTCACTCTGAGTAACAAAGCAAAACCCTTGTCAAAACTAAAACAAATGATTATATTCAACACAGATCACTACAGAAAGTGTAAATGAGAAATGTCATTGCTTTTGTGGCTTGACTCCAATGCAACTAATAATTGGACAGCACATGTTGCACAAACATCTCAAGCAAGAAGTGGTGAAAGGACTGCACAGAAGAGTGGTCACTCCTAACAACAGGCCCTATGAGTTTGTAGACAAGAGAGTCAGGCTTCCACAGCGGGAGAAACAACATGCAAAACAGAGTACCTCTGGCTCTCTCTGGAAACTTCCTACACCCAAATCCATCCTTACATGTCTCCTACAGTTTCAGGATGGAACTTGGCCTTACAAAGTTAAGTTGTTTCTCCTCAAAATCAATTTACCATTGTTTTAAGAGAAAGTCAACCTGAAAATACATCTTTCTGTGAAGACTGCCTTCCATCACTTTCTTCTATCTTTGTCTTCCTTCCTTTACTTTAATAAACCTGTGGGTTTTAAAACAAACTCATTCAGCCTTTTATCATTACCGTGTTAGTTATAAGCATTTATAAGTGCTTCTCATCCAGTTAAGGAAACATGTGTCTTGTTTGTTGGAAGTTTATATACTGAAGGTGTTCTGAATTTAGATGGTGGTGTTTTCTGTGTCTATCTAGCAAAGTAATTGCATGGTTTTAGAACCTTGTCTATAAATAAGAAATATCACTTACTTCACTAACTTTTTAATGTTAAAGCTATTTTTAAATTCCTGGAATATATCTTATTGAGATATCTTTTCTACTTGTTTCTAGATTGTTTGCTACTGTTCTGTTAAGCTTTTAATGTCTAAGTCCATAAGGAATATTGGTCTGTAGTTTGTTCTTGTGAGAAAAGTTTTGTATGAAGAGAATATTGATAAATCAATACTATTATAAAACTATTGAAACAAGTATTCTGTCCTTTATTTTCTGAAATGTTTTATGTAGGAACAGTGTTATTACTATTAAAACATGTGATAGAACTCAATAATGAATCCCATTTGTAAAGCCTTTGATTAAATATTTAATGTGTCCCATGTACTTCAGACACAGAGCTCAGAAGCCCCTATGCTGGAACTGACTTGAAAATCTCCTCCCAGGGACTAGCTTTCATAGTACCAGAAGGCACTGTGCAAGCTTCAAAAGGAAGGATGCAACCAACAGTCATACCCAGCTGTGACACCTACGAACCATAACAGCAAGCAACACAGCACCATAACCCTAAGGATGTAGTAGTGCCACATGTACCTTGGCAGTAACCAACAGCTTTCTAATTGGACTTAAAAAGCATAATCCCTACTCAATAAAAGGGAAATCACACTTGTTACTAGAACCTAGCCAACTACACAAGGGTAGTAAATCATGGATCTTGGAGGAGAACCTATAGCCATCACTTTATTAAACAAGTATAGTCCTCTAATTACATTCTAAATATTTGCCCTTATACCCACAGATAATGTAGTCCTCACTCTTCATCAAGGAACCCTATCTTTGCAACAAATGGACATTATAGAGAATAACAACCCATTAACATGCAGAATTGTAGAGTCATACACACACACACACACACACACACACAGAGCCACAGCTCCTGCATCTGAGACTCAGAGAACATTGCAGAAAAGGAAGAAAGAAATGTTATAAGCATGGCTTCAGGAAAATAGTGAGATTCTGTCTCCTAGTAATACCAAAAGCTACACCCATAAAATCTGACCACCAGGACTGCCTCAACATCAGCTAACAAGAACAACAGAAGAGACATGCCAAAGTATGTGAGGGAAAGCCCAAAGGCCTCGGCCCCAAAAAACGACTATGGGCAACTAAAGAATGATGAGAGCAGGAGAAATCGTCCCCCCCCCCCCAGAGAACAGCACTCACAAAGTATATTTCACAGCCCTGAAAACATACATATAAGTAACAATGTACAGACTCAGCAGGATGTATTTATATGTATTTTAGAAATATATGTATATACATATATGTAACAATTAATTGAAACAGAAGCCATGAATTTAAATGAGATTAAAATAGAGTATAAAGAGGACTTGGAGGGAGGAAAGGGAAGGGGGAAATGATGTAATTATAATTTCAAAAAGAAGTAATTAAAAAAAATTCCTGGTGATGGTGCACACCTTTTTTTTTTTTTTTTTTTTTTTTGATGGTGCACACCTTTAATCCTAGGTCTTGGGAGCCTGGTCTACAGAATGAGTTCTAGGACAGCCATGGTTACACGGAGAAACCCTGTCTCAAAAAAACAAAAACAAAAACAAACAAACAAAAACCCAAATTCCATGTGGGCCAGCCAGATAAGTGAGCCACCCTGGGAGCAGAAACTCTGGCTACAGTGAAGCTTTTGGGTGACTGTGACAAAACTTTGACAAGTGTGCAAAACCCCCAGAGCACTACAGCCCTGGGCTCAAGCCCCAGGACTGAATAAACCAGGGATGGTGCACACACCTATAATCCCAGAATTTAGGATATAGAAACATCAGAATCAGAAATTCCAGGCTATGTTTAGCAAACAGAGCTCCAGGCTAGCCTGGGCTATATGAGATCCTGCCTTTAAAAACTTTGCCTCCTCAATAATTGAATACCTTTTATTAACTACCCTTTTTTTCCACCTTTTATTAACCACCCTCTTAAGTTTCCCCAGTTTCAAAGTGGGCCCTGACTACTATGGTGTTGGTATCTGAAATTGTCCTAGGAGAGAGACCCTCAGAGTTGGGTTTGATGATTTAGTAAAAAGCTGAGCTTGCCAGTGTGAGTTAAATGCTAGTAAGTTCTACATGCGGCGCCATCACTATTATCACCTGTGCATAGTTGTACTTAAATGCCAATTAAGCAAGTGCTGTGTAGTCTGTACAGCTGCTGCGCTTGAGTGTGATGGACTTCCCAGCTGGAGCCCTTACAGGAAGGAACACAGGCTGGGCTGCTTGAACTTTCACAGAAAATCACTGCCTTAGTATCACAGTTTCTAGGCCACCCTTGAAACAGTCTCAATTTTGTACAGCTGCAGACTCCATAGCAAGACAAGGCTAGATTAAAAAGAAAACAAGAACATGCTATCGCCCAGAAATTCACTCTAAATAGAAAGTCATAGACTGGTTTTAAAGGTTAAATCTGCTTTACTTGCCTATTTATTACTACAGACAAGAGTCCAGGCCCTGTTGTTCCCCTTCTCCGTGTGCAGTGAAGTCACATAAGAAAATAAAGGCTCTTGGGCAAGTAGAGACCTTGTCCTCAGTGTATATATTTGCCAGAGATTCACTTATTTCTTCCACTGCTTCATGATGCCATTTCTAAAATGACTTCTCAGTTATCTTTGAGCATTGCAACTCTGGATAAGAAAAGAAATACTCTTGACAATGAACTTCTCTGACCATAGAATCCCTATGCAAATTCTTGACAGAGGCAACAACTATCTTGAGTTCCTATCACTCAAGATCCAGTTAATTGTAGATCTTAATAGTTTCTCATCCTTCTCAAATTAAGTTCAACTTTAATTCTCTTCTTAGTCTTAAATTTAAAATAAGGAGCCTCAACCAGTTGTTTATCAACTTCTGGCTTATTTCTCTGAAGGGAGCTATGATACTGTGGTAAAGAAGTGGCAAACATAAATTAGACCTCCATTTACCTGCAAGTGACAGAAAAGCCACTCATGGCCACTTGAAAAACAAAATGAGATTTGTTTTCCTCAATGAGAAGGCTACTGAGATTCACATCTTGGTTTTACAGTTGAGTTCATATGTCTGTGCTTCTCCTGACCTTTCCCATGGTGTAAGTTGCCATTGCAGATCGACCATCAAGAAGATAAAGGGCGAGAGGCAACAACAGCCTGTCTGTTTTCATTTTTCAGGAAAGCAGGAGCTTCTACACACCCCTCAACTCTGGCTTGTGGGCCAGAACTGGCCTAAGACAGTCCTAGAAGCTTCTCAGGCTGTATAATGGGAAGCCTAAGTGGATAAAGAGTTTGTCAATAATTTTCTTTTGAGTGACCATTCAATTACCTTCCCTAGTCCTCCATTCTCCCCTGATGAGTAGAAAACAAAGGAGAGATAATTCCACAGATACAACTTGCATCACAGCAACTTGTCACGTCAAGTGTAGCACCGCAGATAAGAACCACAGGCCTTTCATGGGTCCCAGAAAAGAAAGAGAGGAGCATGCTGTGTACGAGAATTAGAGAAAATGTTAGAGTTGGAAGCAAATCATGAGGAGTCGCTGAGATATGGTGACATTGAAGAGAAGACAAATCAATGATGGGCTGAAGGCCTGGGGCCTGCAGATCGCAGCACATAGCAAAAGGGAGCATTCTCACAGGGCTGTGTGGTAGCCAGGGACACTACCTTTCTGAGAACAGTCAAACCTCCTCTACAGATATCTACAGGAACTGAGGACCAGTTCAAACTCTTGTTGCTTTCTTTCAGTTATTTCGCTCTTAGTGTGTGCTCAACTGGAGTAGGAAAACATGGTACAGTTAGTTGAATATACCCATAACATTGTCTTTGATACATACCAGTTCTATAATTGTGAAGAAAAAACAGAGTTTACGTAATGGAGCTGAGACTGAAGCAGAGGTCAAGACAGTGGGGTGAAGAAGTGGGCAAATTTGGGCAATGATATATGTATGGAAATGTCATAATGAAACCCATTATTTTCTGTGCTAGCTGGAGTATTATTTCAAAAAATAAAAAAGTGGCTGGGGAAATGGCTCAAAGGTCAGTGACTCATTTATATTCCCAGGTGAAGCCAGGAGATATCTGGAACAAGCTGGGTAGCTAAACTAGCCAAGTCAGTGAGCTCAGTTCAAGTGAGAGACCTGCCTCAGTCTGTAAGGTAGAGGAAGATACCCAGCATTCACTTATGGCCAGCACATGCACAGAACATACATGTGTAAGCATGCATGTACACATGTGTATCATATACTCATCAAGATAAAAGTAAAGAAAAAATGCAGAGGCCAAAAGAGGAAATAAATTCTCCACTAAATTCCATATTCCATTTTGTAAATCTCAATTATTTTCATGCCGTTAAATTAAATTCATTTTTGTAAGCATAGACCTGAATCATTATAGTTGTGCCTGCATGTATCTGTGAATGCACACACACACACACACACACTTCTATACCATTCCTTCTCTTTATGTATAGAGGTGGGGATTGTTAGAGTTGAGGAAATTGTAAAAATCATATTCACTCTGTTATGCAGACTATTCAGTCCCATTCATATTCCCTTTCCCTCTCTAACTCCCCCTCCTCCCTTCTTTCTTCTCCAGTCTCAGGTCCTGGAAGCAAGATCATAGGCTAGGTCTCAGTTACACATCCAGCTGGGTTGTCACAGTACTTCTCTGTTTCATTGCCTTTTAAATTAAGACAGAGTTGATACTCCTTCCTTTCATCTCTCATGTCCAACTCCTAAACAGGTCTGTTGCACAGATAAATCAGATATTGCTGGTCACATTTCTCTGGGAAAGAGAAGCAGCAAACTACAGTTGATTTTTTTCATCGAGCTTTCCCACTGCTTGCAGTGGGTCAGGTCACAAGAAGCAGTGTGTCACTGTCCAGACAATGTTACTGGGTCCTGCCCTCTGGCTTTACCTGGTTGCCCTCTTAACCTATGGACATTTACTAAGGGATATTTGCTTTCTTCACTACCTAAGATGAGACCAATCTAACATATAATATCTTATTATAATTTCCCTTTTGCTGCAACATCTCTTAGCTTATATTTGAGAGTGATCTACTATGTCCTGGGTACTCATTGTTGTAGGTATTATACACAGAGTTGGGGAGAAAGCAACAGAGAGACAGAGACAGAGACAGACAGACAGACAGACAGACAGAGAGACACACAGAAAGAGACAGACAGAGAAAAAGAGAAACAGAGACACAGAGACAAGGCAGTAAGAACAAAAAGCCAGGAAGGAGGTAGGGAGGAATGCTACTTTGAAGTTGTTTGTATAAATAGCTAACATTTGTACAGACACAAGTAAGAGCTAAAGAAGAGAGCCACAGTGATATCAGGGTGAATGGTATTCTGGGTAAAGGAATTCAGATGACAGAGTTTCAGAGTGAGTAAAGAAAACTCAAATGATGAGTGAGGTGAGCAGAGAAGGTGAGCCAAGAAGCAGGCAGACTGTAAACAGGAATGGAGGAATCACAAGCAAAAAATCTTGGGAAGGTTTCAGGTTGAAGGAAGTCATTGAAAAGGTACATGAGAAAATGACAGTATCTGGTGTAGGAGACTCTCTCTATTCTAGAGAGAGAAGAGCAAAGGCTGGAGTCAGAGAGATTGGGTGAGACTGTGCCAGGAAGATCTAGGTGGAGAAAATCCTGTCTTAAGGAGAGATACTGGTGATAAGCCATGAGTGATGTGGACCTGTGATACGGGATTAAAATAAACCCACAAGGTTTTTAAAGTCCAGAATTAGAAGTCAAGTGAAGAAATGCTTGAAAGTGAAGGGTTCAGTTAAAATCAAATGTAGCTTGGTGCTTCTCTTTCCCAGAGAAATGTGACCAGCAATATCTGATTTACCTGTGTAACATCCAGCCAATGTTTGGAGAAACCAGTGTATAGTGAACTGAAAATGGACACTGGATTTGGTCACCCAGAGCTCAGTAGGACCTTGGTGAGACTAGATTCAGTACAGTCCTGCCCTCCGACTCGTCTTATGTGGGCACACCTGCTGTAGCCACTTCTTCAGCTGTGCTGTACATCCGATAGGTGTAAAGTTGGTGCTATTTTTAGTTACCTTTCTTTCATTATATAGAACACAGTAAGTGTTCAAATAGTACTTGTAGAACATTACAGTATGTTTATATTACTGGTGACAATGAAGTTTCCCTTAAGACTGTAGAGTCCTTGGGAGTTAGTGGTGATTTTTAAGGTAATAAGAAGGGAATCTGTAAACTCACCAAAGGCCACTGTTATTGTGATTTCTTTTGAGGTAGCATCTCTATTTAGTCATGGCTGTCCTGGAACTTGATATATAGATCAGGCTAGCCTCCAACTCACAGAGATCCTCTTGCCTCTGCCTCCCAAGTCCTGGGATTAAAGATGTGCACCACCACACCTGACCCTCATTATGATAAATATTTAATGCTGACTTGCAAGGTTCAGGTAGTACATCTTTGAAAGCTATGAGGTAACCAGGTACAGGAAGCATACAATAACCCGAGGTTTAGAAGCATGCATGTTGTAATTTTTATTTCACATAATGAAATAAAGTGACCTTTGAGAGAAGTCATAGGGGAAAGAGAATGTTCCTGTATGTTCTGTATATATTATTTTGTTTGTATTTTGAGATGGTCTTCCTATTTAGCTCACTCTAGCCATGAACTAGCAACTTTCCAGCCTCTGCTCCTGAATGCCAGGACTATAGGCATGAGCTACAATGTCTGGCCGTGTGGGTTGTGTCCCCGAGAGGGAGATTAAACAGTTTACTGTCTAAAAAATTAGGCCTGTACTGTTGAGCCCATTTCCTGTGTCCACTTAATCAGGCAGTAAAATTGATTTTTGGAAAGGTAATGTCTGCAATTGCCTAGTTATTCCTATTCACTCAGACTTTCCTTGGCCTAACCTCCTAGAATCACATTAAACATGAGGAAAAAGTAGCCTTCTCCACTCCCACCCGTACCCCAGCCTCAAAGGGATGTTTGGTAAATGGCTTCTTAGTGTGTAGCATAGCTCCGACCCCAGAAGCTTTAATGTAGCTTCCCAGTGGTAGCTATGTTGCTTTGGGTATGTGTATTAAAAATCTGGCTCAATCAAAAACTAGATAGAAAAAACACTGGATGTGCACAGCCCTATCCCCAGTGGAGTCATAATTACCATTAGACAGGCAGGCCAGGTAGAAGGAGGGTGGGAATAGCTCAAGAGGAAACAGCGACATTCTGAAATAGAGGCTTGCCCTGTAGCTGTTTGAGGTTCTTATTGGAGTGACTCAAGTTTCATTTCCAAAGGACCTGAGTCCTCAGTGACCCTATCGTGTTAAATATATTCATGATGACAATGGTGACTAAAAACACTGGCCTCCTGGGAAGGACATCTTTGAGAAAAAAGAAATGAGAAATTTCCAGAACTCACATTTTTGCTGTCTGGTGGGTTCATTAAGCAAACAGTTATCCTAAGGAAAAGGAGTAACTACCATTTGTAACAGAACGGAAACCTGAAGTACAGTTGAAAAACCAAGTCCCCCCAAGCCTTAATTATCACTGGAGCTGCAGATCCTGAACAATGCCACAGATTCCTGCTCTGTGCTCAGAGGCCTTCCTCTGCCCTTTGTTCAGGAAAGGGAGAGTCACATGGACCAGAGCCAAAGGTAAAAATGGGCTAATTGGTTGTTATTAGAACGATTTTGGACTCACAGACCTGGATGCTAACTTGACCTTGCAGCTTCTCCATAAATAGTAAAAAAGGTAAAAAAAAAGAAAAAAGGTAATATTGTTTTAGACCACAGCATTGGCTGCCTCAGAAGGTTTGTAACAGAAGTTCAGTGTTTTAGAGCAGTCAGTCTCAGAGATAATCTTGAGGCCAGTGGCACATGGCCGCAGGTGAGCAGCCATGGGTGACAGTGTGGGGAGAAGGGCAGGTGGCCGAAGGTGGAAACATCTGATGCACTGAAGGACCATGGGTTAGAGAAGAAGAAAAAGCTGGAGAGTTCATTCTCACCATCAGAAGGCATGGGCTGGGGGAGCTGGAGATGAGATATTGCTGAAGTAAATCTTTGCAGAACTCTTAGTAGGCAAGAGGATCTGACTTCTTTTCTAAAATGTGAACAGAGTTTGTGCTTTAAAGGGAGCTAAAACACCAAGTTAACACTAGTAGCCTGCTTGCTACTTCTAGGTTGGAACTCAGAAGTCAAAACCACTTGAATGCAGTCTCTGAAACAACCAAAAACAATGGCTTCCCCTCAATTTGCTTTTACTGGTCCGCATTCTGTACTTGTTTGAGTGTCTTCAACTTTCTTCCCTGAGGGATCAGAGCCCTGCCATTGCCTATCTCATATCACTATGGTCAGTTACTGTATACCACTGCATGGGTTAGGTTAGAAAGCTTATTGACTACCTAGAGATTCCCACTTCTCCTGTGGCTCTGCAGTAGCTGTTTCTAGTTTCTCCCTGTTTCTAGTCCGAATTGATCATCCAATCCACACGTGAACTTTGTCCTTAGGTTTGGCAAGAAATGTCAGAGTCTGATTTTAATTTTCCAATCCAGTGGTTATTCAGTGTACCCCTTTCCATTGGATCCTAAGTTTTAGGGTTGTTTTCCTTCTAGGAAGATAAAGAGGATCTGCATAGAAGTCTGCCCATCCTTACTCATCCTCCCAAGCCTCCACTAAGGGGGGCAGAACCTACAACAGTAGGCCTAGTGATGGCAGCATCCTTACATCAAAGAAGAGTCTTCTGAAAAACCAGTTTTAATCTTCCTTCTTTTTTTTCTACTCTTAGTTTTGTTGTGGTTGTTGTCTTTGTTTTGTAGACTGGATCTCACCCTATACCTTCCTATATAATCCAGATAGCCTTGAACTCACTGCAGTCCTCCTGCCTGGGCCCCTGGGGTCAAGAATACAGGCACAAACCATCATACTTGGACATTTTCTTCTTGAATCAGGAAATCACACAGGGAATTTCCCATAAGGCCATTTATGTGTGCTAAGAGCTTAACTCCTACAGCTCCCCATCTGGAAGTGAGTGCTGAATCATACCAGCTCCCCCCACCCCCAACCCTTAGTGGGAATCCTTCCCAGTAAATTGTGAAGCCAAGAGAGTCAGGCTTCGTGTTCTCCTTCACAGAGGAATATTCAGCTACAAGATTATAATCCTTTTTGACATTTTTGGATGTTTCGATCTTTATTCCATCTGGAAGTTCAAGGTAGTCACCCAGTTTTATTCTGTTTTCAAGGACTAGCCAGTTATCTTCAACGACACATTTATTTCCATTGCCTTATTACATAATCCAGTCATGATCCATTTCTGGATCCATCATGTTCCATGATACATCACTGTTCCATCACTGATCCATTTCTTTTCCAACTACAGACCATGAGCAATAAACAGTGGACCTCAGCTGACCCACAGTGTCTTCCCTGATGCTCTTTGAGACTAGAACCTTTCTGGTTGTTTTGTAGATTGTTTTTTATTCATCCAGACAAGTGGTTTTTGCTGTTCTTGTTGTTGTTTTTGTTTTGACAAAGTACCAAAAGAATTCTGTTCATGTTTTTGTTGTGTTAGACTGGGATAAACACTTTTTTGGTTAGTTAGTTGCAGAGAAAATTGACATGTTAACAATAGATATATTGCAAGCCAAGAACATAACATGCTTTTGTTAATTGTTAATGTGATTTTGTTAATCTTTAATTTCTCATTCCTATTTTACGTATATGGGTTTTTGGTCTGCAAATATGTCTGTGTACCACTTGCTTGCCTAGTACTCAGGGGGACCAGAAGAGGGTGTTGAATCCCTTGCCCTAGAGTTGTAGACAATTGAAAGAGGCCTGTTCCTCTGGAAGAGTTGCCAGTGCTCTGAACTGCTGAGCATCTCTCCAGCTCCTCTGGCTCTCCTTATTTATGGAGTATTGATTGATAGGCACAGACTCCTAGTGATAAGAAAGAGTTTCTCATCCAGACGCATTTTTGGTGTTAATCCTGCTTTGACAAACAAGTTCAAAAAGGTGTAATAACTTCAATTTGGTTCACTTAGGCCTCTTGACAGCTAGCATAAATCTTTGGGTATATTTCAGAGTACTGTTCTGTGATCATTAATGCTTAAAATCCTATGTCAGGGATTATTTTGAACTGCCAACTTGGAAGTGATGCACTGGGGAGAAAATACTCAGGAATCATCCGTGAGTGAAGTCTGTTTATCAGGACGTCATTTGTTTAAAACAGTGATTTCATCAATTTTAAAACAGTGATGTCATTTGTTTAAAAACAGTGCCTTTATTCTTAAGCAGAAAGGAAGGAGTGATGGCTGTGATGTTCTCTTGGTTCCATATTCCCAGCATATCTGAAAACTGCATGCATGAAAACACTGAGTGCAGGTCCTAAGCCTATTGTAATGTTGACAAGACAACAAACAAAGTGGTACATGTCAAGTTATTTGTCAAACCCAATGAAGAGGCTGCTAAGCTTTCCTTTTTCATTGTTCCCCTAACGCTATTCCTGATAGCTTTTATATAGCCGATGCCTACATAGTTATTGAAGGAATAAGTGGAGTTGTCAAGAAGAATTTATAAGCTGTGTGTGTCTCTGTGTGTGTCTGTGTGTGTCTGTGTGTTTCTGTGTGTATCAGTGTGTGTCATCAAGTAGTCCAGGCTGGCTTGCCAGCTAGAATAACCAGCACTGGGATTACAGGGGCTTGCCCCCATGCCTGGCCTCTTAGGTGATAATAGGGATTGGAATTTAAGTTCTCATGCTTGTACATCAACTCCTTTTCTGACTGAGCCCTGAAAATACTTTTTTTGCTTTCTTTCATCTAGAAATTAAACTCATGTCCTTATGAAAGTTAGGCAAAATTTGTACCTCTGAACCATACCCCCTAAATCCCTTCCAATTTAAAAAGCAATATTGCCACGGTTGTGGATATGGGGAGTTTATGAATAAGATTGATGTTATGTCAGAAAGAGAATATAGAGAATAGAAGACCCCTATACAGGCAATCAAAGGAGAGTTAATGGCAGGTATTAAGAGCTGGACTAGAAAGCTAAGGGAAGGGAGACCAGAGAACGTCAAATACAGCCAAGATAGCTGCAGCCAGAGGCTGAACTTTTAAGTAACCTCACAGATAAATGGCCTAGGCAGTCTGGACTCATTTCAGTGTCCCAGGATGCAGTTGGAATAATGGAGAATGAGGAGCTAAAATGGCAGACTTCAGCTCCAGGGAGCTATTGTACCTAACTGAGAAGTATTAAGCAAGTAGGAGTCACAAGGAACAGAGAAGCCAGGAACAGAGTCAAAAGCCATTTCAGAAATAGAATTAATGGGAACAAATGGGCTTATAGCCCTGAGCCATGAATTCTAGAGGTATTAGTTAAAGAAAAATGTATAAACAAAAGAGATTCAAACAATAAAAAGTCCTATATTCAAAGATCATGAAAATTAAGATTGTAAAGTGATCACTTCTGTGGATTCTCTGAAAAGGTGACAATTTAAGATGCATTATAATTATTAGCCATGGAAACTTGGTAAGAATGTCAATTTTTAGGATTGCCCTAATGTTAAACAACACTGAGAAATGATTACCCCAGGATCACACACAGCTTTGGGCATAGCTGATACTTAGAATTTAGGGCTTTTAAGCTCTGGATGAATCAGATATCCAGAGAAGCAAAACCAACAGGATTTGTATTTACCCCTCTGTACCCATAGATTCAACCAGCTGACCATGGAAAATATTTGAAAATGAATCATATATATATATTATTTAGTTCTTCTTTTGTTATGTTGTAAACAGTATAATGTAACCATTTATACTATTAGATAGTTTAAGTATCTGAGATGATTTAAAGTATACATGAAGATGTATATAAAAGTCTGGAGAGATAGCTCAGCGAGTAAAGGCACCAAACCTCATGATCTTAGCTCAATCCCAGGACCTAAATGCTAGAAAGAGAGCTACTGACTACCCCAAGTTATCCTGTGACTTTTACATTTGTGCTAGGGCACGCAACATATTCAAAGAAATAAAATGAACAAATAAAATTAAATTAATAAAATTAAAAGAGATCTATTTAAAGAGGATATAAGTTATATGCAAGTACTGTGTCGTTTTATATAAGAAACTTCGGATTCATGGAGGGTCCTGGAGCTAATCCTTCCTTAATCCTTCACCAAAGGATGACTGTATACAAAAATGTAAAATTTATTGCAGGGATTTGCTCTTGTGGTTTTCTGAGGCTGAGAAGCCTCATGATATACCACCTGCTTAGTTGGAGAACACAGAGAGCCAGTCAAGCAATTTCAGTCTGAGTCTGAAGGCACAAAACTGTGTCCTGGGCTAACAAAATGAATATCTCAGCTCAAGCCCAGAAAGCAAATCCAAGCTCTTCCTAAACTCTTGGTATTCTATCCTGGCCCTCAGGGGATGGGATAATACCTGCCCACATGACTGAACACGACCTTCTCCTCTCATCTCTGATTCAAAACCTGATCTCATCCAGAAACACCCCAAAATACACCCCCGAGAGCAAGTGCTGCAAGGGCAGTTGGGTATTCCTTAGCTTAGTCAAGTCCCTACATGAATTCTTCTATCACTCTTCTCTCTCCTGATATAAAACTCAGGTCTTCAATTCTGCTTTTATTGTTCAAGCACCCCTCCCAAATTATTTATGATACTAAGACAAAAGAATTTTCAATGATAAATCCTTTCAAACACAGGAGGTGGAAAAAAGCTAAGTGAATGAATGAATTCTGTTCAAATACTTAGTGGACCCACTTGTCACATCCTCATGCTTCCCTCTCTTCCTTTCCATTTCCTTCCTTTACTTTCCAATCTGCCTCTCTATGGTAGCTTGAATGAGAAATGTGTCCCTAGGCTTATGTGTTTGAATAGTCGGATCCACTGTCATAATCCAGTAGTACTGTTTGGATTATGAAACTTTCCTGATCCTTGCAGGAGGAAGCAGTCACTGGGGTAGGGCTCTGACCTTTTAGTCTTGCCCTACTTCCTCTTCTCTCTCTCTCTTCTTTCTTTTTTTCTGTGTTTCGATTTTTGTTTTTTGTTTTGTTTTGTTTTTGAGACAAGATCTCACTAGTCTCACTATGTAGCTCCGTCTGTGGTCATTCTGTTTATCAAAGCCATAGAGAAGTAGCTAGTACATCTTTCATTCCCTCCTTCTGTCCCTCCATCCCTCCCTAACTTCTTTCTATCTTTCTTTTCACACACACGCACGCTCGCGCGCGCGCACACACACACACACACACACACACACACACACACAGAAAACATTAATGCAGAGCTAACAATGTATCAGATCACTCTTGACTCCCTGGGGTTAGAAAAACTCAAAGTTTCCTAGCAATGAGAATAGGGGAACCAACTTGTTTGGAGCCTTGTAGAGAAAAGCAAATGTTGAAAGGCATGTGAGTCCTGAAGGGCCAGGGCTGAGACATCAGGATGAAAAGGATTAATGACTTTCCCAGTCCAGATAGAAGCATGGCTAGGGCGAGGAGTGGGGAGTAAGGGCATGTGCCTCCTCATGAGATGAGGTCAGAGCAGCAAGGAGGATAACAGCACAATAGAGGGCTGTGTGACCAAGATAGGCCACCACCCCTCCACATGGATCTAGCACATGGGGGTCTGTGAACTTAAGAGTCAAGTAACAACCTTTTGGCAGGCTGAAATAAATGTGGCTTTTAGAGGGCATATTATCTGAAATTGGCTGGAAAAGCTATCCTACTTAGAAAGAAAAGAAGTGATCTCTCCTGTGGTGATGAAAAGATCTGGAGCCTTGGATAAAGCTGTACAGAGGGAGAGGAAGATATTTTCCCCTAATATTTTAACTGTTTTTGGAGTCTCTCTCCTCCTCTCCCTCCCTCAAATTATAGCCTTTTCCAATCCCATTCATTTTCCTTCAAAGTTCATAATTTTATTTTTATTTATGATTGAATAAAATTCCACTTTGTGTATGCAGCACCTAGCCTTCATTCATTCATCTATGGATAGACCTCTAGTCTGGTCCCATTCAGTGGCTGCTGTGAATAAAGCAGTGATATACATGGATGTTGTCTTAGAGCTGTTGGGTACACACCCAAATATAGCATAACTAGGTTATATAACAGTTCCTCTTACTTTTACTTTAAGTGTATGACTGTGTGCCTGTATGCACATCTATGCACCGATTGCATGCCTGGAGCTAGCTGAGACCACACGAGGGCATTAGATCCTCTTAAACTGGAGTGACCAACGGTTGTGAGCTGCCATGTGGGTGCTGAGGACAAACCTGGGTCCTCTGCAAGAGCAACAAATATGCTCAACCACGGAGTCGGCTTTCCAGCCCTCACACGATAGTTCTATTTTAAGCTTTTTAAAAGAAACCTCTACACAGAGGATGCACCTAATCCTATACCCCAGGCAAGGGGGATATTGCAGGGGGATGAGGCGGGGACTGCATGAAAGTGGTGTATGGGTGGGTGGGGAAGCACCCTCTCCGAGGCAAAGGGGAGGGAGGATGGGGTGAAAAACTCTCTGAGGGGGACTGGGAAGGGGGCCAACATTTGGAATATAAATAAATAATTTAAAAATAACAACAACAACAACAACAATAATAATAATAGTAATAGTAATAATAATAAACTCCATACTAATTTTGTAGTAGCTGTACCAGCACTCACTCTCAGCAGCAGCCTATACGGATTCCTCTTTCCCCATCTCCTTGCTGGTGTTGTCGTCATTTTTTTTTTTTTTTTTTTTTTTTTGATCATAAGCATTCTGGTTGGAATGAGGTAGAATCTCAGAGCAGTTTTAATTTGGATTTTCCTGATGTCTAAGGGTATTGACACTTTAAAAAACTGTTGGCCATTTGTGTTTACTCTTTTAACAATTGTTCAGCTCAGCAACTTAATTTTTTAATTCAGCTGTTTGGCTTTTTTGTTCAGCTCTTTGAGGTCTTTGTACATTCTATCAGTCCTCTGTCTGACATGTAGCTGGCAAAGGTCCTTCCCCTGCTCCCCGATCCTATATACTGTCGTTGCACTCGATTGCCTGTTTCCTTTGCTGTACAGAGCCTTTTATTTTTATGAGCTCCTATTTAGTGATTGTTAACTCCATTGCATGAGCTACTGGAGTCCCTACTCAGAAATCCCTCCCTACACCTGTATCTTCAAGTGTTTCCTCTACTTTTTCCTTTAGCAGTTTCAGAGTTTTGAGTCTGTGTTAAGTTCTTTGGTGTATTTGAATTTTGTGCTAGGTGAGAGGTGAGAATCTAGTTCCATTCTTTTACAAGTGGATATTTGATTTTCTCAACATAGTTTGTTAAAGAGACTGTCTTTGATCCAATTATTTTGGGGGGATACTAAATTATTTGTTGTGTCTTAGAAAATGTGGCATGGTGTGGCAGAAGGGAGCACCTCTACAGGTGGCCAAGGTGTTCACCTGAGGAATCACCACCATGTGACAGGCCTGGGACAAAAGGAAGTTTATTGGAGGAAGGGAATCAGGGAGAAGAGCAGGGACCTGGAAAGGGGTATGGGCAGAGAAAGGGAACAGAGGACAGAAGAGAGAGGAGAGAGGAAGAGAGGAAGAGTCCAGCAGGGAGCACGTGGGGAAGAGAGAGATAGTAAGAGATGGGGAGAGAGTTAGAGAGGGAGTGAGGGAGAGAGAGAGGGAGGAGATTGCATTGATCTGTAGATTGCTTGAAGTAAAAGCCATTTTCATAATATTGGTTTTTCAAATCTGTGGTTATGTAAAACTCAATATTTTTCCCCTTTGTGTTTGTTTGTTTGTTTGATTTTGAGAAAGGAACCCATAATGTAGCCTTGCCTGCCTGCTTTTCCTCCTAGTGCTGGGATTAAGGGTGTCCCACCACACTAGGCTAAAACCAGATATTCTTAACCACTTAGAGTCCTCTCTTCAAAGAATCTTCTTAATAATTCAATGATAGCATGTTTTACTAAAATGCTGGCTAGTTAATTTGACTAAGTGCCCAATTATGATACAATCAGATTTACAGAATAGATTGGAGTGTGATTTTTTTTCTTCAAGGATTTTTTTTACTTTAAAAGTTATCCTTTATTTTCATGGTTTTTACTGTTTGTTTTATCCAGTGTAACTGCTCCATGAGTAAAGGAACAAAAACTTGAGATTACAAACATGATGAATTAGCTTCATCTCATCAGGACAGTGTCTCTCTTTATAAAGCATGCTTATTCAGGGATGCCCTTTCCTTGCTATCTCAGCAGTGACAGGAGAGAGGGTTGTGCTCTGAGGCACTGGGGATCCAGCTTCTAATCCAGGAGCTGAGTTCATTGTCCTGTGTTTACCTTAGTCCACTCCCTCTGCCGTGGGCTGCTGTTGCTTCATGCTTAAAAAGGAGGATAGATGGGATGAGTGGCAGTCTTCTGGGGCACCAGTGGCCTGTGTCTCCTTGTGATTTTAGAAGAGGAAATAGTTCTGAGAATATAATTTTACATCAGTGTCTACTGTGAGACTAGCACTGCTGGTATGCAAAATGGCAGAGTGATTGAGAGATGGGGAGAGAGACACTGAATTCATGTAGCAGGGCTAGTTACTAAGTTCTTTCCAACTGGGAATTGTGATCTCATAGTTCTTTGAAATGTTTCAAAAGGGCTCATATGGTTGGTTTTTTTGTTTTTGTTTTTGTTTTTGTTTTTGTCATTTTTGGTTCTCACAGGAATAGCACGAAAAGGGGGGGGGGGTTCTTATTTATTATTTTTTCCAGGCTCTACAAATGGAGGAACTAAAGAGCAAATGTGCAGCCTTGGGTTACCCTGCTAGCTGGGACAGAAGAGCTCTCTGACCCTCGCTGCCTCTCCTCAGTGCTGCAGGGTTGGTTCCCAAGCTCAAGAAATATTAACTGCTAAAGAAGGCAGCCTGACACAGAGCTGCATTTTATCACAGTCTGACAGATGAGTAGTCCTTGCTGATAAATTCCTTTTCTGCAAAGTCCAAAGTGTTTGGTTGAGCAGTTTGGGGTCATTTGTAAAGTCAAAATAGGTTAGGACACTAACCTATTTTACAAGTGTTTACACTTTCTCTCAAAAGGTGTTTACAAGTTCTCTCAAATCCAAAGTCAGAAATGCTGGAGAGAGTATTTTTGCTTTTTTTTTTAAATGTACAAAGGTATAATAACTAATATAGTAAATTCTCTTTGACCTAAAATGTACCTCCTAAAACTCTTGAACTTTTTGGTCATATTGATGATGGTTTATAGCTGCTTATGTAAATATATATACACATGTGAAGTGTAATTCATATGCTTATGGAAAAGATTACTGAGCATGCATTACTATTTACTTATTTAAAATGCATAATTTTATGTATGTACATATGTATGTAAATATTTAGTATTGAAATTCCTTATTACCTTATAGAAGTTTCACATAGGCATAAAATTGTTCTAGTGCAGAAGGGTTCAGGCTACACTCCAAAAACTCAGTTATCAGCTGGTGTTGTTGATCACACAGCAGTTGCCATTGTCATTTTAAATGTGCTTATAGCTGTTTCCCTACTCAACCACTCTAGGAAGTATCCACTGGCATCTGTCTATGAAGGATGCACTTACCTGTGCATAGGGCTCTCCCGTAATCTCAGTATTGGGAAACTGAGAAAAAGAGGGTTGTTTCAAGTTTGAGGTCAGCATGAGCTACAGAGTAAAACTCTTGTCTCCAAAAAAACAAAAACAAAAATAAAAAAAAAAACAAAAACCAAAACCAAAACAAAACAACAACAAAAAACCACAAACAAGCCCCCACACTAAACTAAAACCAAAAATGACACCCTCATATTAAAAATTATTCTTTCATATTCTTTTTTTTTTTTTTTTTTGGTTTTTTTCAAGACAGGGTTTCTCTGTGTAGCCTTGGCTGTCCTGGAACTCACTCTGTAGACCAGGCTGGCCTCGAACTCAGAAATCCACCTGCCTCTGCCTCCCAAGTGCTGGGATTAAAGGCATGTGCCACCACTGCCCGGCTATATTCTTAATCAGTTTTTCTCTTTGAAATAAGTTCTTACTCTGTAGCTCTGGGTGACCTCAAAATTGTAACCCTCAAATTTGTCTTAGGATTATAAGCGATATAAGCATGAGCCATCATGCTCCCTTGGATGGAACCTTTTGATTTTCATTTGTGGAAGAGGACCCACCTCTTAGCTATGTGTCTGTTTTTATGTATATTCATGCTTGCATATTTATATTCTACTATAATTATAATTGGGTCTGTGAGGGTTGTCAGTGGTATTCCACATGAATCACCCAGCACGGTGTACAAAAGACGTCTGTAACCGTGGTCTATAGTTATTAGAGAATGATGTGGAAACCCCTATGGAAGAATAAGAAGGCTGTGGCTCAAAGGACATTCTCCTAAGACCTAGTATTCTTCCTTCCCACCTGCTGACTTTCCCCCCTCCCTGTGACTACTGCCTGCCTGCCCTGCTTCCCTCTCTCTGGCACCTGTCTTCCTTCCCTGCCTATTACTCCTTCCTGCCTTCTCTCTCTCTCTTTCTGGGCCATGCCTACATTGCTTCTTGTTTGCTTCACAGGGTGCTTTTGAAAGTTATTTAATCTTGCATTTTACTGCCAGTCTGACCAGCCACATATTCCAATATTTATCAATTTATTTTCTTTCAGATATTAGAAGACATTCTGTTAACACAATAAAAGATCTCTCAGGCAAGATCTTTGCACTCTGATTCACTGATATACGTCATATCTGATACCCTGATACCTCAGACAATATACAACACACAATATATGTGTTATATGCTTTCATTATGCAGCATTATTATTATTATTATTATTATTATTATTATTATTATTATTATTATTATGTGTATATATGTGTGTATGTGTATTTCACCTTCCTCTACTTACTAACTGGAGGCATCATTTTAAATCTAAAATATCATAGAAGAATTTATTTCATTATCTCTAGATTATTTTTCTCTTTAGTCTTTTAAATGATCTAAAACTGCATTTTTGTAATGTCAGTTAGATTTCCCAAAATTTGTTTCCCTGTGAGAATTTTCTTTCCTGCTTCCTGTCGCTTTACTTCTTTGCTTTTTCTTCAAGGTAACCAAGGTCTCGGTGTAACTACTTCTACTTAGTGTTCCTTGGGTCTTTTTATTTTTAGTTTCCAAGAAAGGTCTTGTGTTTTCCAATTACAACTTTTTCATTTTCTTTTTCAAGGCAGGAGAAGAATGAAGTTGTCTGCTTCTTAGGGCAGAGATGGATTGAACTGTGAATTTGTAAAATTGGGATTACTTGCTTTTAGGAAAGAGTTATTACAGATTTTTGTCCGAATCACATGGGGATTTTTGCCCACAGTTCGGGAACTAGGATAGGGAAAATTAGTCACTGACTCCAAGTAGAGAGGCAGTGATAATAATTGCCTGCTATGTACAGGTATTAATTAATATTGTCTATGGCTCCAGGTAGAGAGATCAGCAGATAGATATTATACAGGTATTGATAAAATATGTCTATGGCTCCAGTCAGAGAGCCAAACAGATATATGGTATAGCAAGATGGCTGGCTACTCTAGGCAGAGAGCCGAACAGATATATGGTATAACAAGATGGCTGCTCTAGGTAGAGAGCCGAACAGTAAGATGGTATGAGGATTGCTTTCTATACCTCACAGGATACTCAAGTTCTGTCTAACGTGGGCTCCATGGGAATCTTGGGTTTTTTATCCAGCTTTACAAAATAGACAAGGCCTACAAATAGGCACATACAGTATTTTAGTTAACTTCATTTGTTTTGGATTGTTTTAACTTTTAAAATGGGTGTGATTTTGAGTCTTGTAGTTTTATTATTCCTCTGGAAGAGAGGGCAGGATCCAAGCTTTCCTGGTTACTGACTGAAGAATATGCTGTTTTGGGAGAAATGTTTTGTCTTTGTGTGTTTAGAAAAGGTGATTAGAATCTATAAAGCTTCCAGAGTTATAGGGATCACATGTGACGAAGGGAGAACCCCAGAGGACTAGATTCCAGAGAATCAGACAAAAAATATATCTTGATATATTTGAGATTTGTATATTACAGAATATACATACAGCCTTGGTGAGTCTCACCAGACATGCTGAACTCACCTGCTTAAACTCCTGATGTTTTGGACTTTCAGCTGGATCCAGTCAAGACACAGACATCAGAAACTAAACCAGTTGTTGGTGTGGCCTTCTTAAGGCCAACCAACTCCCCTATTTTCCCTACCCTTTCCTCCTTGCAAAATATCTCAACACTCATGTTCAGTTTGAAGAAGTTATGAAGAGTCACTGCCCCAGTTCCCTGGGCTTTGGATATGAAATGGGTTATTGTAGGTTGTCTTTCTAGGGAATGTAGAAATGGTCATAATTGGAACAGGGAGGAAATAGCAAGAATTTCCTATTGCATAGCTATAATCCTATCTGGTAGAAATCTTTTTAATTGTTACTAAGTTGAAGTCACAGTTTCTTATTTTGGTACAGTATTTATTTTGGCACAAAATCAAAGTTTTCATTGGTATAACTTTCTTCTATTGATACAAAAATTTTAAAAGTACAGGGCTTAGACCCAGTCCTTCTATAACTGTTATTGTAAACTGATCTGAGATGTTTAAGCCTGTTAGTTAAGGGCTAAATATCAAATTCATGGCTCTGAGTTTATTGTTAGGATGTTTACAGATATTTTAATTAGAAATGGCTGAGAGTAGTTAACAGAGAACAGTCCAGATTACTTTACATAAATAGTTGGTTTTCAAAAAAGTCAGAAATCCACAGAATGTGACGTTTAATGTTATTTATTTACCTGTTGTTGAGACAGATCTGCTCCTAACAGCTTCCCATTTGTAGATTCAAAGAAGCAGCTGAGCATCTTACCTCCAGGTGAGGTTGTACATTTGTGGCTAGGTCACCACTGGACATAAAATTGCTGATCTCTCCTGCAGACCTGTACTGTTCTCAAAAGGATACAATTTACAGGTTAGGACATCTTAGTTCTGCCAAGACAGAATAGGCTAGTCCTTAATATTCTTGTTTCTCTAAGGTCTGTCAGATGATCTTGGGCCAGAAGGCTGAAGACATACTCCAACTTCCTGACTTACTGGGACTACATAGGTAGGCAGCTGTCTCTATAGTTTGTCTCAGTTCTGTAAGCTGTGTTAGACTTCCTATATATTTTCAGTTAATGTTGGTCATTCTTGGATTTCTGACAGGTTTAAAAACTACTTATAGTCTCATCCAACCCAGGCTATTTATATTGAGAGAACAGATTTGAGAAGATGATTTTCAGATGGCATACAATCTAAAACCAGTGCATAAGTCAGGTGTAGAATTATAAGAATTATAAATCTTTTAGTTAGCACAGATGACATTGTTCTATCTTAATGACAAAAATGGTGGACTGGGTGTTAGGTCTACCTTATACCTTATAAATTACAAAATGGCAATAGTTGTGCTCAACTTATATTTTGAGAGAAAGTTTTTGTTTGTAATTTAATTAAACAGAAAGGGTGATATGTGGCAGGATTCTCCCTGTCCAATTATATTAAAATATTAGTGCAGCAAGAGGCCTGTGATTGGACAGGGAAAAGGGGCAGAGTGAAGAGTTGCTGGGACAGAGAGCAACTCAGAGGAGGGAGGAGGGGAAGCCAAGATGGAGGTGGATGCACAGGAAGAAGATCCTGATCCTGTGTTTTGGAGAGCTATTCCAAGAGGGAGCGGTCTTATAAGCAAACCCTCATTTGGCTAAGCTTGCTGCCATTGGTTGCTTCCGCATCTGGTGACCTATCCACTTTTGCCTACGTAGCCCATTGGGATTGGCTAAGCTTGGGAGTACTCAAAGGCCGAGGGTGAGCCGGAAGGCAGAGCTTAAGTAGTGGCTGCCCCAGAGTCAGGAAGGCAGAGCTTAAGTAACAGCTAGAGAGAGGCAGGAGCAGCAGAAGCCAGAAGGAGAAGCCAGAAGTAGAAGCAGGAGGGAGAAACATTGTTAAAAGGTTCCTGAAATAAACTGCTAAAAGGAAGATTTCCCGGGTCGCGTCTTTCTTGCTGGATGAGGCGGGTGTGACACCACGTGGTTTTAAATAACCACAGGTAGTTATGAATATCATATAGAATAGAATAATTGGGATAACTTGTCTGATCTAGGTGGGCAGCTTGTATGATTATCAGTTGGCTCTGAAATTATTGTGTGGGATCTTGTAAATTGAGAATTTATTGATACATTAATCTGACTGGCTAGTTATAAGCTTCTAGAGTTTTGCTTCTACCAGGTTGTTGGGTGTTGTGGCGGCTGACCACAGGGTAGGCAGTTGTGGCGTGGGGCTGGCGTGGCAGTGAAGGGAACTTGGGAGAACTCGAGAGAGCCCCTCTGGAGAGTTGGCTAGCAGAGAGTAGTTGGATGGAGCAAGGGAACTTAGGTTCTTTTTAATATTTTCTGCAACAGTCCCCCTCTGGTCCTAATTAGCATTTTCTAGTATTGACTTCAACATTCATTTCTTTAATGAGCTAATAATACACCTACTGGGAATGTGATTATCATTTGTGAGTTGATTGGTTTTGAAAAACATAATTTTCTTTCTTGCTTGAATTATCTCATTCCTTCAGGTCAAGTTGCTGTATTTGAAGCTTTTACTTCTGTACTGTTGTTGTTGTTGTTGTTGTTTTTCCTCACAAGTCTGATGTTCCTTGTTTGTTCCTGTGAATGAATTGAAATTAAGCAGAAAATTTGTTAGAAATAGTTTTGTGGATTCTTCTCCAATTATTTAGGTCTGGTTTCCTCCTTAAATAGAATTACCAACAAGAATCCTATCCAAGATGGTGGGACTTATATTCTGTATGATATCTCTAAAGGGCTTCCAGGAGACACAAAAGTCATTTCAACGAAGAGCAGCGTATATAGCAACCAGGAAGGGAGGGTAAGAACAGCATTCATCGAAGTAGTCAGATAGTTAGTTGCACAGACTCTAGTCCTAATTTCTAACAGCCTGACATATATACCATACCTATTCCTACCATATATACCAAAATACCTCTCTCTCTCTCTCCTTTCTCTCTCTCTCTCTCTCTCTCTCTCTCTCTCTCTCTCTCTCTCTCTCTCTCTCTCTCTCTCCTCTTTCTCTTTTCCACTTTATTCTTTGAGATGAGACCTCTCACTGGCTAGCCACTCAGCCCAGGAATCCCTATCTCCACCTCTGAGTACTAAGAGTACAGGTGTGTGTGTGTGAACTTTAGCTGTTCTTATAGGTGCTGGAGATTGGGACTCAAGTCCTCATGCAGTACAGCAAGAGGTTTACTGATGGGGGCACCCATCCTGTCACCCTCCCCAGTCCTGTCACGCGTCTTAGGAAGAGCCACAGGTAAGACTTGAAGACTCAAAATGAAATGATAAAGATATAGAAATCAGTGCACTCTCTACATGTGCAGAATCACCACACTGCTCCCAATAAATGTGTACAATTGTCAACTGTCAATTAAGAAAGAGCAGCAGAGCAGGCAAGCAAGTGTCTGAGGCAGCTGTTGGAGGAGTCAAAGAAGCACTATCAGCTTCTTTGACTGTTGTCTGAGTTTATCATAGAGATGTGGGAGTTTCTTCCTGTCTTCTAGTAGTTCAAAAGACCCTTGAAGTAACCTCTGAGCTGACTGCTCGCTTTCTAACAGGCAGTACCCTGGCTTTTATCCTGAGGGCAAAGTCTCATCTGCCACACTGTGTTTACACAGGTCTTGGGAAAGGGGCCCAGATGTCCCAAGGCACAGAATCCAGCTCAGTAATGAGGCCACTGATAATTGCCCCACAGCCCATCACAGCATTGTTGACAGAATGCAGAGCCTTTCTGGGGTCTCCAGGGAAAGCCCAGAGCTCATTCTTGTGCCCTGACCTGCAGCTCCTTCTGTGCTTGCTCATCCACCCATCTCTCTGTCCTCCGACGCTGACCTGCAGCT
>NW_022196906.1:46018035-46021638 GCF_008632895.1 Mastomys coucha | reverse complement strand
TCTCTGTCCTCCGACGCTGACCTGCAGCTCCTGTGCTTGCTCATCCACCCATCTCTCTGTCCTCCGACTTTGAATTGTTCAGAAAGTTCTCAAAGCTTCCTCTTTGTTGATACCACACTCTCTACTTCATGATTGGTATTATCATTTCATTTTCTTTAAAAACATCTGTTGGGGCAGTGATCTGGCTCAGTGGGTAAAGGTGCTTGCCGCCGAGCCTGACCAGCTGAATTTGAGTTGTCCTGTGATCTCCACATGTAGGTGGTGACAGTCTGTGTGGGCACACATATGGATCTACACTTCCACATACATTTACAGGGTAAATAAAATTACTCATCCAGTCGATTCTCTTTGGAGAAGTTAGTCTTCCATAAGTTATCAGCAAATTTATGGGTTTCAGGCTTGATTATGTTTTACTCTGTTTATAATTATTAAAAAATAATGTTGATGGATGGTGACACAAGGCTTTAAGCAGAGCGCTCAGGAGGCAGAGGCAGAGGCAGGTAGATCTCTGAATTTGAGGCCAGCCTGGGCTACAGAGGTATTTCCAGGACAGCCAGGGCTGCACAGAGAAAACCTGTCTTGAAAAACTGAAAAACAAACAAAAAACAAACAAGCAAATGGTAGATAGATAGATAGATAGATAGATAGATAGATAGATAGAAAATAAAGTTTTAAAATAAAGAATTTAAAGTGACATGAAGATTACCTTATAAAATGATCAGTTTGTGGTTACTAGCAGGTTTTCCACCCCTTTCCCTGGAATCAGGTGTGACACCCAATTCTACTGCTAGGTGTGAGTACACACTTGCTGAGGCTCTGTCTTTGGTGCAGTTCTCTAAGAAGTACCAATGAACTCTCAATTCCAAACACATAAATGGCCTTTTTTCTCCTTTTCTCCTTAGTTCTGGGGGTTGAACCCAGTACTTCTCTATTACTAAACTTTGTCTTGGAGCCACACCCCAAGCCCTTATAATTTAGAGTCCTCTATTTGAGATTCCCATCTTTAAAAGAGTGTTTAAAGAAGTACTTAAGACAAAAAGAACTACAAAATGTCTGATTGCACAAAACAGAACCCTAACCAGAAATGAACCATGTGCTCAGATGAGTAAAGCAAGATCAGATCTGAGCTCTGGCTGAGGAGCTAGCTCAGTGGTGGACTGCATGTGAGAGAGCTTAGGTTCAATTCCCAATTAAAAAACAATCAGGACTCTGTCACTCATGAATCTTGAACAAGTTTCTAGATTTAGAAAATTTACAGTTTCTAAACCTCAGTTTTCTGAACCTTAAAATGACTATACTTATAGTACCCATCATACAGGACAAATTTTATTTATTTAAAATTATTCTTTAACACTGACCCAATCACGCAAAAAGGGCCTTGTTAGATGTCAACATTCATTATTGACATCTGTACATAATTACAGAACAGGGGCTCCAGAAACAGCTCAGCAGTTAAGAGCACTGGCTGCTCTCCCTGAGGATCGGTGTTTGAGTCCTAGCACCCATGTGGCAGCCCACAAGTCTATAACTCCAGTCCCAAGGGATATGCTGTCCTCTGCTGGCCTCCACAGTCACTGTATGCACATGGAGGCAAATCACTGGTACACAGGAAAAAAAAAAAACTTTTTTGTTTTTTTAAGATTTATTTATTTATGATGTATACAATGTTCTGCCCGCATGTATGCCTGCAGGCTAGAAGAGGGCACTAGATCTCATTACAGATGGTTGTGAGCCACCATGTGGTTGCTGGGAATTGAACTCAGGACCTCTGGAAGAGCAGCCAGTGTTCTCAACCACTGAGCCATCTCTCCAGCCCAGGGGAAAAAAAGTTTTAATGACAATAATTCTGTAATTGACGTCTGTGATTGTCATCTTAAGACATCAGTAAAGTTCTGAGGAATATTCATTACTTTCTGGTTCAGTCTGGTTGGTCTTTTTGGTACCTTATCATTGCAGGATAATACACATGACAGACACTCCCACTTCATTCACTTCTCAGGGTGGAGTTCTGTGACATGAAAGGCATTCACATTGCTATTTACTACCACCAGTGCTCAACTCTACAATTATATCTACCTTTCAAAACTGAAACTCTATACCTTTTAAACTAAATTTCCCACTTTCTCCCTCTTCTCAGCCCCAGGCAACCATGATTCTGTTGTCTGTTTCTGGAAGTCTGTCTGCTTTATAGATTTTATTTTTGTAGAATTTTATGGTATTTTTTTCCCTTAGTGACTGGCTTATTTCACACAGTACAATGTCTGAAGACTCTTAGAGCAACTGTGAGAATCGCACCCCTTTTGAAGACTAAATACTTTCCCATTTTGTACATCCACCATACATTTTTCATCTATTTCTCTATCTACTCACACTTGGTTGCTTCCACCTTTAGGTTATTATGGATAATGCTATTAATATTAAAATGTAAATATCCATTATCCATTCAGGTGTACTTTCATGTCTTGGTGTATATGCCCTGAGGTAGAACTGTATTATACAGCATGGGATTTTTAAATTCTTACTCATTTTTTGTTAGTGTTCTATGAAACCTCTGTTTGGGAGATTTACACACCAGGCATCAAGTTTGATTTGTCCTTAGTTTCACAGATAAAAATGCTGATATATCTCTTAAAAAAGTAGAGACAGATCTCTTTTCTTAAGCCTAGCATACAGCCAACCTGGCCTATAGCACTCTAATGACCCAACAGGATCTGCTCACTTCTCCTAGGATCCTTCCACAGGCACCCTTTCTGCTAGCCACCAGGAGTAGTTCTGTCAATGAGAGGCTCTAAATTCTCTGTACCATGCATTTCTACTAAGCAGGTCTGCAAGTGGTTTTTGAATACTTTGTGGCATGCCAGACGTGGGCAAGGCAACTGGAGTACAATTGCACATGAGTCTTGGTCTCCTGGGCCTAAGCAGGCTGAAGTAGCACAGATTAGGACTAAGATAAACAAGTCTGGGGAAATACCTTTCACATTGTAGGAAATATGGAAAAACCCAGAGCAAAACAAGCTGACCTACTCCTTGGTCTACTATGCAGACATAAGCGTTATGAGTTTGGTAAATACCCTCCCATTGGCTTTATAACCACGGGGATTGCTAGCCTCTTGGTCTGTCATGACTTGCTTTTTATAACAATAGGACTTGGGATAGTACAACAAAAATACATTTCTGGGCCATGTGTTTCATTAATGAATGCTTAGCATTCCAAGGATTTTTTCTTTCCCTTGTGAGAGGGAAACAAAACAAAACAAGATATGGAAACACTCTGTTGATCTGGTCCTAAGGGAAAGCCAGGCACACACAGAAAGTACAATTGCTGCCACCTAAAGGAAGCGTGCTGGAAGTAAGAGAGCTAGTTTTTAAAAATAATTTAAAAATGTATTCTTTGATTGTCTCAGGTATTTTGACCACATACACCTTTCCCTCCTTCCCCTAACTCCTGTTAGATTTTTTTAAAAAAATAACCTGCTGTGTCCAATTAATGTTCCCAGTCTAGGCATGGGTATGGGACAGAGGCCACGCCCTTAAAGGAATCTCTCTGTCTCTGTCTCTGTCTCTGTCTCTGTCTCTGTCCCTCCCTCCCTCCCTCCCTCCCTC